>NW_017305601.1:521468-522895 GCF_001594115.1 Trachymyrmex septentrionalis | reverse complement strand
ATATATATATATATAATATTAAACATTATATTATAAATGTTACTATAATTATTAAATTATATTAATATAATTAATACACAATTTCAAGTCGTTTTCATTTTAAGTTGACTTAATGTAGATCATAATATTTTCTAAATATCATGCACTTTGACGTTTATAAATAAATGTTAAGGATTAAAAATAATAATCTTCTGTTAGAAAAAGATTGTCATCATTTCCTTGAATAAAAACGTTTCTAATTTATTTAAGTTATCTATTATAACATTAGGAACAGAGCAATAAAAAGATTTATTGTCTTTTTGTACCTATACAAGTATGCTAGAACTTTTTTTTGCCAAATATCAAACTTATACCTATTTCATTTTAAATTTCAAAAGTATACATTAGTTCGACTAGAGAAAACAGATTCATTGATTAATTTTTATATGAGAGAAAAGATAATTAGAAATCTGTATCGACCCTGAGAGCGACTTGACGATATTGCATATAACAGCTGTTGATTGCTCAACTCACGTGTGTGCGTAAAGCACGTGGCACGTCTCACGCATGTAAATTCACGACACGTTATAAAATTGCATAGATTTGTTTTACAATAACAAAATTTGCACTTTTTTATTTGAGAGCTACGTAGCTAGATATTAGCGATAAAATCGTAATGTTGAAGAATAGATGTGGTGCAAGTCCGTGTTAAATCGGAGTATCAAAAATGGATATACATAGATGCTAATTCGTGCTACATCTACAATTGAAACGGTTTTAATCGTTTTGTGTATACATACGTATGATGAACTCACATATCCATTTTTGACATCGCGAATTAACACAGACTCACGCACCACATCTCTCTCTCTCTATTTTTCAATACCACGTTCAGGAGTACTCCTATAAGGAGTATGCAAATCGAGTTATTGGCGAGTCTCCTGGAAATTTCCAACTTCTTTTTTGTATGTGGTTTCTAGACCCTCAAATATTTTTTTATCATAACTTTGTCGTATATATTTTTAAATATGTTAAGTAATAATATGTTAATAATTAATAAAACTGGAATAATTATTGAAATATTGCTACAATATTGCAGCAACGTTTTGTGAAATATTGCAATCTTTTAAAATAATATTGTTGCAATATTTTGTGCTGTAAAAGAAGTATAGTCTTACGATATCGTCTTAAGATGGTGCGAACCTATGCTAAATCGCAGTGCTAAATTCAATTTATTGTTAATAGAATCCTAAAGTCACATGTTTTACTCCTTCAGTAAGACTTACATATGATTTATATGTTATTGACATATTATTACACATTATATAATTGTTTTATTTTTATTGGTAGATTGTAGATATGACAATGTTTTATTCCTGTTAGAATCTCTCAGTGATAAAGATGGTTGCTACGTTTTGTAAAGACTGATAAATTCATAAGATCATTAT
>NW_017305601.1:483183-521368 GCF_001594115.1 Trachymyrmex septentrionalis | reverse complement strand
ATATATATATATATATATATATCTATTGACACTTAGTTATTTTATTATTATATAATTAATACTTATTTTATATTTAATAACATATTATAATTTCACTGATTATTGTGTATTACATTAATTTTTTCTAATCACAATATTGTTATGCGAGATAATAATAAGTTTAGCAGATAAAGTTCAGCAACGCTCAATTCTCTATATATTTAATGAAATTTTTGAGTCATATAGTAACCTATTAAAACGTAAAAGGAAAGTATGTCAATATTGTAGATGTATTAGGGAGAAAAGTATTGAGCGCAGATGTGTGTGTGTGTGTGTGTGTGTGTGTGAGACTGAGCAAGACTCTTTTTTACTCACACACACACAGACGTCTACTTATATCCTCCACAGCCTCTAGCTTTCCTCGAGCTATTAAGCATCAATACATGTAGCTATCAACAGTACACCGATAATGTTTCAATCGACGATATAGAGCCTTCACTATCTCATTAATAAAGAGAATCGTAAATCTGTCTTTGTAATTTGACAAATAAATTTAAGGAAATTTAATAGCGATCAATTCTGCATGCATGTTTAATAAGATTTTCAATTGATTTAATAAAATGTAAAAGAAAAATATATCAACATAGTATACATACGAGTGAGATAAATGTCGAACATAGATGATTGAACGGGATCTTCTTTTATCCAAACTGCTTACATCTTCATGCTATCAAAGCTCTAAATACAACACTTCTCCGTTTGCGTGCGCATAACTAACAACGGTACATCAATAACATAACGATCGATAATATCGAGGTTTTTTATTTCATAGAAAAGAGAATCGTAAATCTATCTCCCTTTAATCAGTTAAATAAGAAAAAATAATGCTAATCTTGATATAGCTTACAGTTCTGATGCAGTTTCGTGGTACGTCTTACCATTCTCTTTGAAGTGCAATCTTTCTTATATGTCTGTCGTTTGTCTATAGTCGTAACAAACCTAAATTATTGCCTGTTTCAACTCTATCGAATTATATAGACTATAATAATAAGATTAGCTATTAATTTTTCAAAGCCTTGATTGAAGATACGTATAAGACGAATGACAATCAATAAAATAATAGTTCAAAGTAACGACAATACAAGATGCAATTTTTTAAGAACAGTTTGGAATTGACTTGGTGAGGTAGAAGATAAAGTCTCTTCTCCTGACTTGGTATCATTAGTTGTAAAATTGTTGTATCAAACGTATGACATTGACAAATATCTAAAGAATATTTCTTAGTTCAAAGTTTTTTAACAGAAAAAAATTTTCCTTAGAACTCGCAGATGTTGCGATTGGAAATTTCAATACAACATAGACGATTTCTTTAGTTTTTATGTAAAATGTAACAATTTTTGAAAAGAGGATAGATAAAATTACCGGATTGTGAACTGAACGATGGAATTTTTCTTATGTTTTTTTGTATTTTTTCATGTGCTGAATCATTTGCAAACATTTATTTCGATCCGATCTGGAAACATGTTAAAAATTGCATTAAAAGTAGCACAGTTTCGTCAAAATCTGATTTTGTGATTGTTGAATTTTCAATACTTTCCCATTACTCTACTCAAAATTAATGTTTGCAAATGATTCAGCACATAAAAAAAAATGAAAAACACACATAAGAAAAGTTCTAATATCAAAAAATTGAAGGAAACATGCATAAGAAAGGTCAAAAACTATCATTTAGGTCAAAATCCAGTAAATTTACCTATCCTCTTAATATTTTTTTTACAAATGCTTAATATATATTATTCTAAATTTTCGTGACAATAAAAATCATAATAAAATCATAATGTGACTTATTGTTAGTATAAAATTGAAAAATTTATTCGTTCCTATAATTACAGTTTTAAAACGTTAATATTATTGAACCCCCATCCCTCCCCCCCCCCCAGTTAATTACACTTTAAATATCATTCAATTTTAAATATTTTTTATTTATGATTATTATTATTATTGTCATTATTGTTAAAGTTACAGAAAAATTTAGTTTGTAAGGAAGGTATAAATAATATTGGAAAAATCAGAATTGCCAAAAGATAATGTTCTTTTTTTAAAGAACAAAACATTATATTTTTTATATATAAAACATTTTTGCTGCATATATGCTTTAAAGTATTATAAAAAAAACATATTTGAACTATGTTAAAATATCGATTGAGCATGTTTTATACAGTTTAAAATACGTTAAAAATTTTTACCAACACTGGGGAAAATAGAAAATCAGAGGTATTTCCTTTCGTTAAAGAAATTTTAATTTCTTTACGTTGAGAATTTTAAATTAATAATAAAAATTTTAATTTCTTTGATATTTAAACAATTGAATTTTTCCAGTTTGAAGTCTTTTCAACATCTCTTAAATATATTTAATGTAGGTATCACAATAATTGATAAAAGGTTGCAAGCATGCATACCGCACGTAGGTATATCAGCATTTGAACTTTGCTCACCAACTGTGGCTGTTGGTACATGTCTACAAAACCCGGCAAATCCATGTACTACATGGATCAGTTTGTGTGTTCTTGATGACTATGTACTCATGATAAGCTTCTATATAAACTATATCTTTAATTATTTAAATTAGAGAATATAATGAGAAGCTTAAGCAAAGCAATTAATAATTGTATTTGACGCTATGTAAGATGCAACTGTAAGATACGGCCTAGAAAGAACTTGCATTTCATTACAAAGGACAAGATTAGAAAAGTATTTTATATGTATATACAATATACACATTGATTATAACCCATTAATGTAATAGTGTAGAACTGGGAAATATCGCGTTATTTGTAACGTCGTTACCGTTTTCATTACTTTTTTTCGGTAATGGTTGTTACACTTTTTTGCCTGTAACATGATGGATGTTGCATTTTTTCGTAAGTAAAATCAATACAGAATAGACTAAGAGGCATAATGTTATGAAATTTTTTAATTCATGTTTTTATGAAATAATTTTTTGATGGCAAGCTGTCTTATAAATAAAGGGGCTTAAAATTTAAATAAACTCACTATTTTACAATTATTATTTTAAAGGAAAACTTAAAAATTGTAAAGAATAAATATCAATTATTTTAAAGTTTTCCTTTAAAATAATAATTGTAAAATCGTGAGTCTATTTGAATTTACTATTACTTTAAACAAAAGTTTAAAGTGTCCAAATTTATATCTTTTGTATTTTTTAGGTTTTCTCTTCTTTATCGTATTTTTTTTGAAGGTTTTCTGAAGGATGTAATTCCAACCCCTCTTTGCACCTGAATGTTATATATTATTTTTACAACGTCAAACTTTATATTTTAATATTAAATTTTTCAAAATTGTGATTGTGTAATATATACCTGTATCTCCTTTGTAAGTTATCAATACTGATAGCTAACAACATTCCTTCGATCGACAACATGAAGCCTTCTTTCTCATAAATAAAGAGAATGGTTAATTTTTTATAAGTTAACAGAAACATTAGGAAAAATTGTGGAACAGCGATCAATTCTGCATATATGTTCAATAAGATTCTTAAACTGCTTGATTTATTAAAATTTAAAAGAAAATATATCAATATTATATATATATATATATATAATACATATTATATATGAGCAAGATAAATGTTGAGCACAGATAATGTCTTTTTGGAAATGGACTCTTTTTGTTTAGACGTCTGCTTATATCTTTACGCTATCAGATCTTTAATTCTTTACGCTATCAGATCTGTAAGTATCAATTATACCTATCCGCTCCCGTATAGCTAATAACTAGATAATTAAAAATTATCTTAGGTAAGATGAAGATAATTTTACTTTAATTTATCTAAGTAAAAGATGAAATTATAAGCCCCTTTATCTACATAATTTTAGGTTAATATTATTTTTAAACATTAACTATTAAGTACAATTTATATAATATAACTTTAGAACATAAAAAATATATATTCATATTTATATACATATATTCATATTTTTATTTATAAATCTTTATTTTTTAAAACAAAAGTTTTTTAAACATTTCATAGTGATAAATAATTTCTACGTGGATACATATTCTAATAATCTAGATAAAGAGAAGCTGAAGTTATTTCATCATCTACACAACTAGATAATTTTATCTAGATAATAGCAAACAACAGTTAACAACAATACATCGACAATATTATGATCGATAACATAGTATTTTTTTTATCATGCATATACAAGAAAAGAGAATCATAAATCTGTTTACTTCCGATAAATTAAACAAAAAAAAATAATACTATTCTGATGCAATTCGCAGTGCAACCCGCGATCTAGCAATACGTCTTGCCATTTTTTTAGAAATGCAATTTTTCTTATATATCTATGGATAGTCGATATCAAACCTGAATTACAGTTCATTTCAACTAAATTCTCTTGGATTATAGTTCATTTCAACTAAGCTCATTTTAAATTGGCCATAAGATTAATCATTAATTTTTCAGAGCTCTCGATAGATGTTACGTATAATACGTTAAAAACATTATTGGACAAGTTAACAATTATATTTTGGACGTTATTTAATTGTAATTATTATTATTGTTATCGTTAAAGTTACAAGAAAATTCAATATTTGTAAAGAAGGTACATTATTGGGAACATATAAAATCAAAGATATTTTCTTTTATTAAGAAAATTTCAATTTCCTTTGTATGAATTTTTTAAATCAATTACAAAAATTTAAATTTCTTTGGCATTTAGAAAACTATATTTTTTCAATTTAGAAGCCTTTCCGACATTTCTTTGAATTATATATTCGATGCAGGTATGAAAATGATTGATAAACGGTTGCAAATGTACCGCACGTACCAACGTTTCACTCGAATTCTGCTCACTATCTGTGGCTGTTGGTACATGCCCACGAAATCAGACAAACTCATACACTATTACTCAATTTGTGTGCTCTTGACGATGATCATGATGACAATGGTAACCTTGCATACGAGCTATATCCATAGGCATAATTTGGGGAATATGATGAAAAACGTAGGCTTTGCAATAACTGGACTTAGCGCTATTCTCAAGGTACAATCTAGAAGAAACATACATATATATACATAATACATATTAGTATATTAATATATACATACTACAATATAATACAGTACACATTTAACTTGAGACATCTGAATACCTTGAAAAGAAAGTATTTTAATAAAAAATATGATAGGCGAAAGTTGTATTTCCTGAAGAACAAATAATTAAAAAATCAAATTTTGGAAAAGAATCGATTTTTCAAGTTCATATAAAGAGCATCACTATTTTTTAAATAGAATTATATGATTTTTAAAGTATAAATATATGATTTGTTTAATTCTGCAAAAAAGTATCAAGGTAAAAAAAAATTAAAAGATTATAAGATGTATATTTTATAATTCATGTTAAAATGTGTCCGAATAATAAAGTATACAATATTTAACGTAAACTATTGATTTTTTAATAATTCTCTTTAATATTTTTAATCAAAAACTCACAATAAGTCAATGTAAACCGACACAGGATAAAATTAATGTGTAAAATATATATAATATTAATAAAAAAAAGTACAAATAAATTAGACATTTCGATCCTCTTTTTGGGTCATCTTCAGTACAAAAAAGACATTTCGTTTACAGTAAAACCATATATATTGAAATTTGACTGCTACAAATTTAAAATCATAATATTTAACGTATTACGTCAAACTGTATGCAACTTCTCTGTTTTGCGCGGAGGAAAAAATATAAATTTCTTTTTATCTTCTTTAAGGTGATAAGCTTCACGATAAATCGCGGCTCTCTGATAAATTACCATCGAATACTAAATGATCTTTTTGAGGAGGAACTTATGCGGAATAATAAAATCCGGACAATAATATTTTCGTCTCTACATACAATGTACATTCTGACGTATGGATATTTCGCTCTTGCAACTACATTGCTCTTATTGTATTTTGCGCCCTCGTATCTTCTCATAATCCGCGGTCTCCTTCACTTCCATTTATCTACGAATTACACTTTGCCAATCAGTAGGGGATACGGACATTTCTGGACCGTTCCTGATAACTTTTTGTATCATCTACACCTGATCTTTGAGACGACTCTAACAGGACTCAGCGGCCTCATGGCGTGCAGCGTTGACAGCTTCTTTGGCTTCTATGTCTATCAGTTTACCTCGACAATGCGCGCCATGAACTTCAGGCTCACAAATCCTCTACCTACCGAGAAGTTCTTGGATTTATTGAGGATGTGTGTGGCGAAACATCAAAGGTTACTGCGATGTCGCGATACGCTAGAGCATGTCTATGGACCCATTGTCTTTTGGCACATTGTCACCAACGCCATACTTCTTTGCGGGTTGATGTACGACGCGATGCCAGTATGTGAATACATTAATATAAAAATCGATATTTAATTTCGTAATTCACTATGTTATGCGCGATCGTAATTAGTCGTAAGATAATAAATATTATTACGGTCGTATAATTAGTGTCGTTGTGTCACGCTCATATAACATCAGAATAAAATTACGTCTTTCAATTTTATTTTAGATAATATATTTTGGAAAGTATTTGATAAAGAAATGTCATAGTCTTCTTAATAAATCCTATAATTAAAGTAAAATAAAATGCTTTTTAATAACTTTAACACCCTTTTTGAAAGTGTAGAAACGAAGACTATGCTGCACTTGCAAGTTTTTCACTCCATTAAATAATAATATTATCCAAATATTCGCTATTGTAATATTAATCGTTAAACATTTGTAATAGTTTTCGGACTTTAATCGCATATCCATGTTTCTGACATACGCAGTAGTAAAATTTGTGCAAACATTTACGTACGCATGGTATGGCACTGTTCTCACAAATGCGGTAAGTTTCAATGATCTTGTGTAAATCAATTATCGTGACTCAAAATTAATTAATTGGAATATGTACGTTTAGAGTGAGGACTTTCGTAATGGAATCTATTTTGGAGAATGGTTTAATTCAAGTCTCGATCATCACGTGAGAACAAATGTTATTCTGATTATGATGCAAAAGCCAATAACCATAAACGCAATTTATTCTCCAGTCAATATCACCATTTTTACCAATGTAAGTATTTAAATTACAATTGACCGAGTTTATCTGAGCAAAAAAGCTGATGATTTTCAAGTCACTTTCAGCTTTATTTATTGCCACTGTTTTAAAAATAATAAAGCTTTTTGTTAATATAAAGGCTTAACGTTTTTTTTTATTGTACATTAAGATATAAATATATAATAAATTAATTACATATTATTTATCTAATCTATTATCATTATAAATAGGACTTTATATTAACGAAACTTTGTTTTACAATATTACGAGCGCTACTAATGGATTTAAAAATAATATTTATATCATGTTCCGTTTGTACGAAAATGGAAGATTTAAAGCTTGAGATAATAAAAACACAAAAAATTTAATTTGATAAAAAAAAATAAATTATTTAAAAATAGAACTTATGTATTATAGAGTTTATCTAAAACGAATAAAGAAATGAGGAATTAATAGATTCTAATTTTGGTTCTAATAACGTCAAAATATGAAGATTATTTTATTCGTAAAGTTGATTTCTTTAAGTTTTTGTTAATTTTATTTTATTTTTTTTTAATTTAAAAAAGGCTCTATATTAACTAATATGTATTTACAATCACATATCTTTTGCATATTAAACTAATTCTAATTGTTTTATTTTTTTAATAGTTCGTGAATGCTACAATGTCCTATTTCTTCCTGTTGCAATCTATCGGTGATAAAGACGGATAGAGATGGACGCTACGTATGTTTTGTAAACGATAGCAAATTCGTAAAATGGTTACGTTATTAAGAGGATATAATTAAGAAGATGCAGTTAATGTAATTTATTGACACTTACATTGTTATCATATTATTAATGTTTAATTTATGTATTGTTAAACAATAGCAGTATTATGACTCCATTGATTATTCATTTCACCTTCACTTTTCTCAAATGACAATTAGTGTGCGAGATAATTTATAGAATTTATCAGGTAAACTCACAGAAAGTTGAGAAATGCTCAATTCTTCATGCGTTTAATCAAATTTTGAAGTCGCACTTACCTAGTAAGATGTAAAAGGAAACTCACATAAGAGTATGTCAATATCGTTGACCCCATACTGAGGCACGCGGGTTCTTATAACCTACTGCCCGTGGATCGAGTGCACAGAATTCACCCCATTTTGGTTAAAGTAGCCCTATGCGCCATCCTCGACGAGATCGAAAATTTTTTTGTGCAAAATACACAAGATTTTTGCTACAACTTTTACAATAATTGTAATAATTTTGATAAATTTTTGATAAATGTGACACATATAAGTTAAAATATGTAACATTTATTGTTAGTATTTCAATTGTATTATCATCATTACCAAATTTTTTCTTAACCTATTTCTACATATTATGATTAAATGTTACATGTATTTTGAGTTGAATAAATCTAAGATTTATGAAATGCAAGAAATTAGTAAAATTTCGAAAAAACGAAAATCGATATAAATATATCAATTTAGATTTTAGTTAAGGAACATTTTCCTAATAACTTTAATAGCGCATTTTCCAAACAACTTTTAAATCTATGTTAAATTTGCATCAGAAAAAATTTGAAGAAATAATATGAATCATGAATATCTCGAGAGTTTACAAATGGATTGTCTAGGGATGCCAGAAATATTATATAAACGTGCTACTATCTCCCCTCCTCTTTATTATCTTATTTCCAACTTTCTTCATCTATGTGTGGCAGTTAGAGCCACGACTTAGAAAGGGACGCGAAATGGCTGGAATTAGTTACCTAATATTCCAAGTTAGAAACCTGGGATTAGTTGATCAAGCTATCAAGGATAACTGACTTTTGTAGAACGCGATTCGGAACGCGAAAAGTTCGACGGTGGATCATCGAAGGATCCGTTCGTGGAAGTCGCCAGTACGCAATTTACCGTGTCGATTCAGCACGGCGTCTTCTTCTTCATAGTGTGCGTCGTTGAGCGAAAGTAGTTACGAACCATAAATCTGAATCTTTTACGCACCATGAGTAATGGCGTCTAGCCGTCCAGGTAGCCTGGATGAACATCATTTCATCTTTTTCTTCCCACCTCTAATTGCAAAAGTCCTCGTGTGTCGCGCGATTAAAGTAGATTAGCAAGGGCATCGATTTTTAGAGTCCATACGACGCCTAAAGTTTTTTGTCGAAGAATATCCTGCGCGCGAAATGACACAGATCAATGAAGTTCCGAGATTTTTAAGTAAAATGAGTTTTCTTACATTTAGAGAATACATAATTTTGATGTATTAATTTCAGAGATAAATTATTGTTCACATTTTACGTGGAGGATGAGAAAAATATTTGAGATGTTTGAAATATACCTTGGAGCGTAACTTGTGAAATTTCTATATATCTTATTTTGAAACAAATAAAATATCTTATACAATATTCAATTTTCGATTATTTTATAATAATTCGATTGAATGTACTCGTAAATGCTCGGTGTGCACTGGAATTAAAACCGTCATACACAGATTGACATAAAAATGTGTGTTTAATATAAATAAACCGGTTAAACCGTAAAATGTTCAACGCTCTTTATTGTATTGAGCGAAAATACATGTTTTGAAATATTTAAAATATTTATATTTCACTTTTGCACTCAAATTAAATCAATGTATAATCAGTGCACATTAAAGCGTCCAACCGAATTCGCTATCACTTTTCTACTTTTATATACGGAACGTCTAAAAAAGATAAAAACGGCCTAATCTTCTCTCCGAATTAACACTCGGATATAATAAAAAGTCAACACAATAATAATAAAATTAATAATAAATTATTAAAATTTTAACATAATTTTAACACGAACGCAAAGTGTTTTTACCGTATATTTAAACTACAGATTGATCATTTAGGATACAACCGCGCAGATCGACATCAACTATGATGTTGCAATGCATTCTGCATAACAAACTCTATTTAGGAGAGATCTAATTATAGTCTCACATACTATTTCGTGAGTTTATCCACCATGCGTACTTCGTGATATGAGGCACTCCCAAGTGCTTGCTACGCCAGGCAGTGGCGCCGAGCGTATGAATATCAGAGTAATAAGAGCTCTCGTCGCGGACGAGCAAGTGCGGACAACACGATTAGATTAAGGTTTAGTATATTTATACAACTCGCGGTTCGCCTCGTGATTAACATCATCTCGTTAATTCCGCCTCGTCGCCAGTCGTTTGTCATCATTGAGATAAATTCGAACTGATTTAACCACCCTAACGTATCTCGACGAGAGGGAACACGTATCTGATACTTTACCTTCATTCGGTGTCATCCGATCTTACGATCCTCCGGAGCACTTCTGTGCTCGACGATATCGTGAAACGTTTCCAACCCTAGTATCACCAGGAGTATTATCCTTGCTCCCTTCTTTCTTTTCTTTCATACCGTATTTCTTGCAAACCTCCGACAAGCCGAAGTGCGACGCATGCGTCAGCTGGTCGTAGCCGTTCCCGACTCATGAACTCGCGAAAATTCTCCAGTTCGCGCCGCGACGCGCTCGAAGGAGCTCTCGTGCGTTTCGACGAGTATCCCGGGGAAGCGACGGAACTTGTCGCCTATCCCGCAATCGTGGGAGGAGAAAAAAAAAAAAAAGAAAAAGGGCTCCAGGAGAGAAAAACGAAAGAGACGCGAGAAATCGTTTCCCACCCCCCTTTCCGCAAATTGCGCGTGCAATTCAATCGCGAGAGATGCTACAATGCAACCGACATGTATCGCGAGGTAATTATGGTATCATTATTGTTTGGGCCGTTCTGATTCGTCAAATCGAAACGGCTAGAACGCGGCACGTGTTTTTGATCGGCGTACACAATGTGCACGTTGTATATGGCGCGCAAAGCGATGCAATTTACCGCAGAGGATGCATGTTAAGTATTTCATCCTAATTGATGAATGAAGATAATGGCCAATCAATTACATTAATTAGCGAGCTGCTAGAAGGAAGCTAACGTTAATTTATTATTACAGTTTATTTATTGTATTATTAGTGCATGTTTCTTTTTATCATTTCTTAACTGAGATAATTGAAGATAAGTCTTGAAAAATTGCAAGACAACTGTTTAGTTATTATAATATGATTATTATCTTTGTTTTGAATAAGTATATGGAACGATTATTTATCTCCTGCCTCGTAAATATTCTCGTAGGAACAATTCCATTATCAAAGACGGTCATTTCGTTTCTATTTTAAACAGATTAATTCGGCAGTAAAATTCCCTGTATTTCATCACAGTTTTAACAAATAGAACAAATCCCGTTGAAAATATTCAGACACGGCGCGGAATTTAATTAGCTCTCGCGCGTTACGAACGGTCGCGCCGGCTTGAAATTAATATTTTAGCCAATATAAAATATTTAAAGGATTACACCCCTCCGCAACCCCACGATAGTATCATGTAGCGGACGAGCGAGTATATGACGTAAATTAAAACATAACGCGACTTTCAACGCGGCAGGTCGCACGCGTCCAAATATTCGCGCCGGTGCATTCTGCGTCAGTGCGAATATTTATCGTAAAGGAGATTTGCGTGTAAAAATGCATAGCGGTGATTAAAAGAGAAATGTGCATTGCATCGATGATTAAACGTAAAATTATAATATGATATGGCGCGATTTTTCTTCAAAAAAAAAAAAAAATATATATATACCTTTATTGTATGAAACTTGTATATCTTTGCTGTCACTACGGTTTTTTTCCGAGTATTCAAAGTCTGTTCTTATTTTAAGACTGTCTTAAGAAATGCCTACTAATACGCCTCTATATGGCAGTATTCATAGTCTGTTCTTATTTTAAGATCGTCTTAAGGTCTTAAGATGCTAATACGGCTCTTTGATTGATTTATGATATTCTAAGATTGTACTTAAGATGGTCTTAAATATAGGATTCAACTATAAATACCGGCTTGTGGTTGGTTTATAATATCTCGAGACTATACTTAAGTCTTAAACATAATAAGAGAGAACTTATTATGAATATATCGGCTTAAATGTAATTTTAAATTATTGCCAAATTGTTACCATCTGTGTTACCAATTTTCAAATTGTGGTTAAACTGTTTCATAAAAGTTATCAAATTTTTTTATTATATTAACTAAACAATAAATTGAAATTATTTTATCAAAGCAGATTTAGTAACTATCATTATTACTGTCTAAGGCTCATTATCATTGTTAAATTCGTTATCAGTACACTGAAAAAAAAGTCTGGGGGTACAATTACCAAATGTTGAATGAAATATTTTTAATCAAGCATTCGATTAATATAATAAAAAATTTTATTTTTATACTTTTATTGTCTAAATATTTAATGGATATTACAAATATAATAATTGATCAACCCTCAACGCGGCTGGCACAACGCAGCGGCAATATAACGATAATAAGTAAATTGTTTGACATTTTTGATAAAGTATAATTGAATGAATCCAATAGAATCTATCGAACTCATTTCTGTGCCCAATTTTAGCATTTTGTCGATCCCTGCAATAGACCCACCGTCAGCTTCAGAGAATTAATGCAAACGAATGTATAGATATATGTAAGAGCATGCACGCGCTGACAGTGGTATCATGACATGGAAGTCAATATCACCATACCCGGT
The DNA here is from genome assembly GCF_001594115.1 of Trachymyrmex septentrionalis. Classification (NCBI taxonomy): domain Eukaryota; kingdom Metazoa; phylum Arthropoda; class Insecta; order Hymenoptera; family Formicidae; genus Trachymyrmex; species Trachymyrmex septentrionalis. The sequence continues at coordinate 508,670 of NW_017305601.1, read as the reverse complement.
TTCATTGAGCATGGCTTGCAGTTATTATCATCACAATATATGTTCCGCGGGTTTTTCGATCTTTCAAAAAACACAACTCGCACAAGGTGGTCTATGCTTGTGTTCGTATATACATACAATAGCGGTATAATAGCGAGAATGAACGATAAGCTAATAAAGTCAGGGTCACCGTTCATTAATGTCCCTTTTTTATCGCGACAACGTGCCCCGCCGAAAGCATAATTATTATTATTGCGGGCAACGAGACGATTTAGCCTCACGCTGCAACTTATGCATCGGACAATCTTACGAGATGTTCCAACCCTCTTCCGTTCCCCGTCTATTCCTTTATTGTTGCCTTCGTGCCGGACTCCGCGTTTACGGCTTATTCAGAATCCGGCCACGACTCGAGCAGCGGACGGAAAAAATTCTTTTTCTCTCTATTTGATTCTTACGTCGAACTTAAATTAAAAATGTTGGTAGGTGCGACGTGACGTGAATGAATTCCATTGTCAGTTATACGTACAGGAATGCGTCATCATGTATTACATTTCGATCTTTAACAGACGTCACTGGCAGTATTTATGGTCGAGAAAGAAAAAAGAGGGAGAATTAAGAAAGAGAGAAAGAAAAAAAGACATAATAGAAATTCTTAACGTTATTAATTTTAGTTGGCTTTTTAAGTATAACATCGTGTTCGCACTGAAAAAAGGAAGGCAAGGAAACAAGGGTTGATTTAGATGCTTGACGTGGAGTTTTAATATTTCCGCACAACGTGACATATTAATGCATTAAGGGTATTTATGAAGAGCTTGAATGCAAAAATGTCAATGTGACCAACAACCATGTTACTTTATAAACAATATTAGCTCTAATTTTGCTTATAAAATAACATGGTTCTTTGAGTAAATTTCTGTCATTTTATTCATCTGGTTTATCACTCTAATTTATTTCTTTATCTATTTCTTTCTTTCTTATCCGAATATTAACAATTTAATTAAATACCAAATATGGAATAGAATGACAAAAGAAATGTGGTTTTTTTTATTTTTTAATTTTGATTAAAGAATTTAAAATCTTTAATTTCCTATGAACTTCGAAAAATATATTATAAAAAGCTTCAAAAAAAGAAATTTTAAAATCAATTGATTTTTTAACAATAGAATACATGTTTTAAACAAAATAAATTCCTATCGATCATCAAAGTCATCTACTTTTGTAGAATTAGGATTGCGTTCTCTCATTTTTTAAATTTTGATATTTAACGTATCAAAATTATTTAATTCCAATTCTATAAATAATATACCATATATCTTATCAGTGAGTAGTAACAACTGTTGTTAGCATTGCGCAACTGGTGCGCAAAATTGTCTTCTCTTGCAAAGTCGGAGTTCCCGCGGAGACGCCTTTTACTAGCACAAAAAACATTCGTCGTCGTGAAAGCACACGTAATCACGTTTTAGCCACCATTGAGGATAATTACTCGGAGCTCTCTAAGCAGATCTAATAAGAAATTCCCGGAGCGTGCCGATCTTGTGAAGCTAATTAAAAACTAAATTTACTAAAATTTCCCCACGCCAGTTGGAACTCTCGTGAACAACCGTATTTTTGTAACAAAATGAAAATTAGAATTCCTCGATTTTCTTGGATGGAATCCAAAGTCGGAGATATTTCTTACAGAATCTTTGAATGGAATGACTTTATTATAACTCTTTCCACACGAATTGATTAAAAAATTGAAATGCAGTAAAAAAACATTTTATTTACTTGTGTTAGAATCGGTTATTAAAACTCTTTATTAAAACTTTTGTGTTGAATTTTTGACACACACATATCTGAGTGATAACTTAACATATATAATGTGATTATATCATATTATTATATTTCTTTTGAATGATATGGGATTATATTATTTTGGACCAACAACTCTGAATACTTTCAATAACTCTGAATTAGTTTTTAAATAATTTAACTGAAAGCGATTTCGTAACAATGTGAATAAAAATTGTATTCTTTGTTTTAATACACCAATTTTTCCTTAAATTATTATGATAATTTTCGGTTTCTATGAAGAAAAATATGTAAGAAAATCTAAAAATAAAACGATCCTCAAACGATCGTGAAAAAATTGTATCCTCTTTTCGATTTTACATTCGGCACAAATGTCCGATGCATAGCAAATATCTTTCACTGCAAGACGATATACGTATTCCGCGATTTTACGAGCAGGTGGAACGCCGGGCGGAGAATTCCCGATTGATACTCTCGTGCGGAAGGACAAGACCGGGAGAGAATAACGAAACTGCAGCATAGAATCTCAAACCGGGAATAAAATCGACGGGCTATACCGTCGCACGAAAAAACGGCTCACATTCGTTCGCGGCGACTCAATATCGATCAATTGGGTTCGAGTGTCTTTTCGATGAACGATAATCTAAAGATTTAGAACTCAAGATGTTCTGAGAATCGGTTGATCGAGATGAGGGACTTGAAATGCTTCATCGTAATGGCAGAGTGGCGATGATCGAATTCTCCCTCCGGCGAATCGTCAATCATTATTCTACCGAGATTCTAGGCGTAGACAGTTGTGTGATCCCTCTTGAGCTAAGACTTTACTTTTGCAATCATTGACGCGGCGCATTTTAAAATTAGCAATTTTTCGGTAAAACATTTTTTTATTTCTTAATTGGAACAACGTTTTAATTAAAATAATAAATATCCAAATTCTATAACTTATTAGGTGGACAAAAAAGTCGGGTACTACGTTGTTATTATTATATTATTATATTATTATATTAAAGATGTCATTGTGACATCAAAATGACAAATAGCGTCAGCTTGCTCTCTGGCATAAAGAATGTAACTTATATAAGATAGCTTCTAACTTTTTTCTACGCATTTTGCGTAAGTTCTCAATTCCACGTGACACTTCTTGTTCAACAATCCACTCGTTTTCGAGTCACGCGCTCTCTTTCTTCGGATAATCCTGCGGTCGAAACTTCTGTGGGATACGAGGAGCAAATATTGCGAAAAATGTGATCACCACAGCGGGTGAGTTTCTCTCGCCGCAATTATCTGAGACAAACCCAAGGAAAATAGTAGTTATTGTTATTTGTATAGTGTGTTATCAAGTATATATACTTATAGTGTGTTATGCATTACTCGTTATTATGAAGCTTCTACGAGCAAGGAGAGGATCTTCGATAAAAAAAAAAAAATAAAAAAAGCTGTACTTGGCAAAATTTTATCCATCTTAAAAAATGCTGTCGTATATATAAATTTGAAGTATAAAGATAGCATTCTGCAGTAAAAAAAAAACATGTAAGAATCTGATTGAATTTCTTTTGACAATTTGTATACAAACTAACTTCAGAAGAGAAGTTTTCTTATTCGGAATTATTCAACAAATTTGTATCATATTAATCCCTAAATACGCCCTGAAATTAATTGTAAAAACATGTAACAACTTTTAATTTCCTTTCATTATCTCACAAGTGCTCATTTTTTTTTATCAATGCATGTAGCTAATTCAATGCAGCGATGTAGCTGATTCAGGTCCAATGCCATATCGTGTTTCCGATAGCGGCTTTTAGAGTCAGTTTATGTCAGTTTAATAATCGCAAGGTGGTATCGCTACTATCAGGATTGTAAACGGGTAATAAATTTCATCGCTCTGATGAGCTTGCCAGCCATCGACAATTTTCAACCCCACGTCACTGGGATTGACTCGGAAGTATGACACCATCGACGAGCCTCTAATTGTAAACAAAACCACCGAGTTAATAAATTTGTTTAATTAATACACCTGACAATTTATCAGCTCGTGCATGCTCTTTTCTATATCTATTTCCTTCTTTTTCCCTACGTTCCCTCTTTTCTCTCTCTCTCTCTCTCTCTCTCTCTCTCTCTCGCTCTCTTTCCGACTCTCATCTGATTAAATATGTGTGTGATGGTTGGCTCGTAGAAGCTTTACCGTCCACAAATTGATTGACACATGTATTCGACGTGTATTTGTTAAATTGATTGAAACGTGGCCACACACGTGGCAAAGCGCACGCAAGGCAGCCATAAATTGTGTCAATTGAATTTTGTAAATAACCGCCGAAATTAATGTTATATTCCTGAATAGTATCAAAGGAACGTAATAACCACTATTTTGCCGGAGATCAATCGCCTATAAAAATTGTATCTTACAGTGCGTTCTTTAAAAAAAGAAAGTCATTAAGACTTTCATTTTTTCCAATATACAATTTTGACAGGCAATCGATGTAGTAAAATAGTGGGATCTCAGGCAGGAAGCTGCCTGGTAACCATAGTAATAACCATCCCAAGCATGTTATTACAGATACATATCTGTATATGTCTGTGTAAAGAGAGAAAACACTTCGAAGCGCTTTCTTTTGGGAAAAATGAAACTTTATGGCTGTATGAGAAAGAATAGCGGAAGAAAAAAAAGAATCCTTGAAATATAAGTACGTCTGTTGAATAGACATCGGCTCTTTGGAAAAAAATTCTGCTCTTTGGATTCCTCCCACTTCCGTAAGTTCGCAACTTCGTTCCAAGACGCGAAGAGAAATGAAGTTGTATTACGACTAAAATAACGCCCTCAGTCGGGAGAGAGAGAGCGCTTTGTTTTCGTTATTCGACGTTTCATAAATATGCACGGAAAGTTGCGGGAAATTAAAGATTTGTTTTCATGCACCCGGTATAATATGACGCCGATAAAACCCGGTTGGCCGAGATGGAAATTCTAGACATCATTGTCGTCGCCGTCGTCGCCTTATTTCGTGAACGGCGCGATATTTGCTCGCATTGAAATTCGTCACCAGCAACCAGATGATTTGTTCGATAGTTAAAACTGGTTATTCGATTCCTCAGCCCTGATAAGGACATTCAATAATTAAATTATATATTGTAGGCTTATTTTTCCGTTGTCGTTTAGTTACAGGATCGTGCCTGTTCGAGCATTCGCGATCCGCATGCCCAGATATTATATAAGGAGGGACGCGAATGGAAAATTCCCGAACTCGGGAGAGAGAGCGCCTTGTTTCTGTTATTCGACGTTTCTTAAATATGCACGGAAAGTTGCGGGAAATTAAAGATTTGTTTTCATGCACCCGGTATAATACGACGCCGATAAAACCCGGTCGGCCGAGATGGAAATTCTCGACATCATTGTCGTCGCCGTCGCCGTCGTTGCCTTATTTCGTAAACGGTGCGCATTGAAATTCGTCACCAGTGATTTCTTCGATAGTTAAAACTGGTTGTTCGATTCCTCAGCCTTGATAAGGAGAGATTTTTGTTCTTCTTCCCCTTTTTCCTCTCCTTTGAACGAGGCGCTAGGTGTCTCGACGCTAGACCTCGCAAAAATCAGCGCCGGCGGCGGGAATGATTCGTTCGTTCAAATGCTCTTAGCATGCAAAACAAAGGGTCAACTTTGTTTCTCCCACCCTGCAGCGCAATTAGTTCCGCGACGAGGAAGTTGTAATCGCGTTCGCGGCTGTTTGCTAGTTTTGTCCGGGGTCGGTGCAAGTTTTTCTCCGGGATTTGCGGCGCCAATCATATCTCGGCGTTCGCTCTTCTCTGCTTCTATATTCCTTGCTCTCGCGCGAGTAACGCTCTCATTTTCGAGGCAGATTATTCTCTGGATATTTCTCTGTCGCCGACCGCACGGCAATACATCCAGAATAGCGTCTCGCAGTGCGAAAGTCACTTCGGATCGCGAATTGTCGCGGTAACCAATCGATAATCACTAAGAAACACGAATTTCTCAAATTTCTTCATTATATCGCTCCCCCTCTTTCCTCTCTTTTTTTCACAGACTTGCGATCGAATTACGTGACGGTGTTGCGTCTTTCAGACTTTGCTCGTTAAAAGTAGCGTAGAATAGACAGAGAGCATAACCTTCTTTTAATTAGCGTTAATCATAATTATAAAAAAATTAAACAGTTTATACTATAACAGTTAATAATTGTTATTTCACAAACATAATTTTGAGAATTTTTAAGCAAGTGCTTAATTGAACCATTTTAGTTTTTAAATATATATCTTGATTTATTTTCGATTAAAACAAATTTATTTTTTCAAATTGGATCTTTCTGTTTTAATATTTTAAAACTATATGGTTTAAAAATTAAGTATTAAATTTGCCGATTACAATCGCGTACAAATTATGCTTAAAGAATTGTGCGATAAACTACCACAATGTGTTACGTCTAGTCTAACTCGACATAGAATATCGTAAAAAATTAAATTACATAGTTGGAAAATTTATATTAAATTTAATACATTTCATGTGTTCCAAACAGTCCATCGAAGTTTTTGTGTTAATTTAACACAAGAAAAATATGTTAGGAAGCAACACAAACATTATATATAAAAGCACAAAGAATGTAACATTTTGACACAATTTAAAAACAATTTAGAAATTGTGAAAACACTTTTCTTCAGTAAGATTCGAATTAATAAATAATATATTGAATTAACAGGTACATTTTATTCATTTATCTTACGATTTACGTTGTAAAGCACATTATTTTTACTTGCTCATTTATCTAGAAATCGCATTATTTTAACATAAAAAAATGTTAAATATTAATTTAACACAAAATATTCAAATAACACAATCACATTACGTTAAATTAATACTTAAATATATTAAAAATTCGACACAAAAATTTTAACGAGGACTGATTGTAAGACAAATACAAAGTATTTTTTACTGTACATTTTTTACTTTTATTTACAAATGTATTCGCATCTTACTAATTTATAGTAAATTGTGACAATTTAAAATGTGACTAGACGCATTCTTCTTAATATAATTCAAATCAATTTCCATGAAACAAATTATTTTTTACTTGAATATAAATATTAAATTATTATCTGCAATGATACTAGCGATATGTATTATCTTAGTTTTTTTTATTAAATAGGATCTTATATTTTAGAACCGATTTCTGAAAATGCAATAAAAGCAAAAAATTCCGATTGCGGCTTTATCGGATTAAAACGCGACGCGACGCGACGCGACGTTCATGCACTCGTACAATTTCAGCATAAAAATCTGAAACCTCCCGCTTTAATCGGGGCGTTCGCATTTCTGCAGCCTTGGATGCAGCGATTGTCACGGAGTCTTAACAGCTTCCGCGTCGCCTCGTGGCCGCCGTTTGTCGTGACACGTAATCATCCTCTAGTCTCTAACTGGCGTATTATCGATATAAGCGGAGGACAAGTGCTCTCGTTAATTAGCTTCAACTTTCCGGTCGACGAACCTCGAGTGGGTCGCAATTTGTCGCGAATCGCTTGCGACGGCGCGACGCAGTTGCACGCTCCTCGCGAATCCGTCTCGGCGAGTGCGACGACGTCTTCGTTAATTACGATGTAACGATTGCGTGCGAGGGAATCTACAGAGTCAGAGAGTACCGAGAGTCGTGCAATCTCCACGAGAATTAAAGTCAAAGAGCTAACAATCGTTATCAGATAGACAAGGAAACGTTTCAAGAGCCCCGGTGTATAATATTCAGTAAGAGTTTTAAATAGATATTATATTATATAAAAAATAAATTTGACACTCTCTCTTCTCTCTCCTTTTCTTTTGTTATTGACACGTTAATATATACTTAGAAAAAAAAATATTGCAATTACATTAATTAACTATAATTTATAGTTATTTTCGATGTCAACTACACTGAAAAACAAATTTTTAATTTTAAAGAAATATTTCTTTGCTTGTATTAAAAAAAAATTATTTCTTTGCATTAATGAAAATTTATTTGAAAATAAGATATTGTGCAATATCTTATTTTCAAAGAAATTTTCGTTGATCCTAAGAAATAATTTTTTTGAATACGAGTAAAGAAATATTTCTTTGAAATTTTTTTTTCAGTGTATGTATATTTTTTATAACTATAAAAATGGAGCTTCTCATTAAATTATTTCATTACGCAAAGTCACAAATATCAAATAATTTTCTCTTACAAGCAGTATACTAAAGTAACAAGTATGTTTAAAAAGATGTAGAAATGTAATTTACAGATTTATCTTATTAGATAGAAAGTATACGAATGTAGAGTCGCACGATTGATTCTGTACAGGAGCCGAGTACAGGAAATACACGTGTTACATTTGATACTTTTGTACGCATTACATTACTCACGAGATGGAAAGTGACTCTTGACAAAGCGACAAGGATCCTGCCTGAAATGGCGAGACAAGCGAAGAAAGAATATCATTATTTGATCATCGATGAAAGGTCGAATATGCCGATGTCATTGTTCCGCTGAAAGGAAGAAAAGAGATTTTACGATGCGTCTGATGTAAAAGGAGGATCTTGTTATCTCGGTTACTATCGGTGACATAATCTTTTCTTCACTCTCGCCAACGGGTGATATTACGGTATAAAGTTTATCACACGTGATACAGTGACGTCTATGTGTCAGATACACTACCATCCCCGTCCTTCTCTTCCTCTCTGTGCTGATTGAGAAGAGTAAAGTTTTCAATAATTGTAAGTAAAGTTATTTGTGACTATATAATTACATTATTAAAAAATAATTATGATTATTTCTATAATTACAATATTAGTTATATTATGACAATAATTATTAACATTATAGTAGTAATGAAAATGGAGTTTCTAACCATAATATTTTACCACGCAATTATAGTCATAAATAACCAAAAACTTTTCTTTTATTAGGATCTCGAGAAAATGAGATTATTACATAAGGTCACCCAATTTTTTTTTAAGTAAGGCATATTGTCGTGAAAACTCGAGTCCGCGATATATAATATTTCGGGATAACCTCCCCTTCTCAAATTCCCATGACGAATGGTAACGATCTGCTACATGGATAACCGCGTATCTTTTTCATCACAATCATTATCGACGAACGGTGGAAAGTCGCGAAAGCGCGTTTTTGCTGGAGGAAAAAGAAGAGAGAAAGGATCGTTATTCCCGATTTAACCTGGTCAAGTCTCTTGACGATTACTCCGCCTCTGTGCGTGCAAAGCGATTATTATGTAACAATGACGATGGTGAGATTACGAGAGACGTAATCGCGTAAACCTATTTCCATTTACTGAGTAAACGAGCGCGAGCGACGACGCTTTATGCGTTGACATCGGTTTTAATTACGCTATCGATAGCTCGATAAGCACCTGCTAAAATATTTTTCCCATATTCCGGCCGCGTCGACCTAATTTCGCTACCCGTGGTAAAGTTTAATTACCTCTCGAGAGAGCAGGCCGTTTAAAGGAAATAACGATTTAGATAATTCGTTTTTCCAACGAAGAGGAGAGAGAGAGAGAGAGAGAGAGAGAGAGAGAGAGAGAGAAGTTTAATATGTAAAATATTCAGAATTAAATATTTAAAATATCTAATAATAAAATATCTATTAAAAATACCTATTAAAAAGCTTTATACAATACGGTGAATGCTAAATACTTCAAAAAATTTTTAAATAATTCCTCACACAAATTCAACACGAAAACTTCATAACTATATGGTTAATGGCTTACAATTAGTTTCAAAGACACAAGGTGTGTGTCAAAATTGAAGGAAAAATTTCGTTTTTTCTAAAAATTTCGAAAATCACTCGAGTTATTTTGATGAAACTTTAAATGTACACAATTGTAAAAATCGTTACAACTTAAAAAGGATGTGTTTCAAATGTTGTAAAATGAAAATGACAAAAATGTTAATTTTTGTCCGATATTATTTCATCAATTAATTATTTTTTGTCAAAATGGATTTTTCCTTTTTCTGCAGGAAACCTAATTTTTTGAGTTGTATCACTTTTGAAGTAAGGGAACGATATATAAAATAGGCTTCAGCGCTAGTTTGCTAAAATCGAGTCTCTAAGGGGAAAGTAATAAATAATCGAAATTAACGGCGATACTTTGGTATACACGAGAATAAATTAAATCTCATCTGCACGCCCCGCGTAGCTCTTTCGTGATAAATCTTCTTTCCTTGAGACACTTCAGTATCTCGAGCCTCAACTTACGGAAGATAAATCTCTATCTTTGTAACACGCGATGTCGCGGTTTATTCATATCACGTAGAAGCCCGGCTTTTAGTTTTCAATTATCTGCGACACCTGTCTAATTGTTCTACTGAAAGAAGCATCGCGAAAGAGGACATGCTATCGGCGTGGACAGCTTTGTTATAAGCAGGCTTTGTTAAGTTTCTCACGATAAACTTCGGTCTCCTACTATAAGCTTCACGTCGCTTCAAGCGAGTGTATAAGGGCAGTGTAAGAAAATAAGAATTGAACGGACGGCGGCACAAATAAGTAATTAAATAATATCAGCAAAAAGAATATGTTCCTAAACATAATCATTTTTATCACTTTCGTTTTCATAACCTTTAAAGAACTTTTTCATATTGTAATGATTTTTATAATTTTTTAAAACCATTCTTATTGAATTGTGACAATTTTTTTTATAAAAGTAAAATTACTAAGTTTACTTTTGATATTCGATAGAATAATGTTTACATTACATTATTATCTAGCTCTCTATTTACGTTCAAAATTTTATATTAAATGTTATTAATTTTTTATAAGCGTTTTATCAAATTTCGATAACGTCATCAGTGACCACTACGAGAGTTAACATTTTAAAATTTAGATAATTATTTAAATGCAATTAAACATTACGTTTTTGATAAGTGCCATTGATATACAAAACACTTCGGTTACTCTCAAAACACTAAGTATCACTTAATAAAATAAAAGTAGGATATACAGCATCAAAGCGTTTATCGAAATCACCTCGAGCCACCAAGAATTTAAGATCAAACACCTTTTACGAGAAAGCATGGAAAGGCAAGCACGTGGAAAGAAGTTTGCAGAGAAAAATGGAACAAAGTTTCGCCGAGGAGAAGCTCACCAGCAGAGTGTTGTAAACTGTGTAGAACCTATGCTAACCCACCGAGTGGCGCAAAGACGTGTTATAAGCGTAAAATCGGCTTGGCTCATTCCCCTGTGCCCCTCGCATTGTGCCCTACAATGCATACCGACGGATTTAGGAGGAAGATCTTGGGTGACGTCCCCGGCGGAAGGCGAATGCATAATGCTTAGTACGCCCTGAGTTTGCTTCTTCGTCGCTGCGTATTTTTAAGTCGCAGCTGCTGCGTGGGTTGAGGAGAATGCAGTGAGGGAGTGAGAGAAAAGGAGAGAGACCCCCCTCGGTACAAAACTTGCGGGAGTTTGTTACCCCGTCGCGAAACACATTCGTGCACGTGGTCGAGGAAATTGCAAAGTTTCCTACGGGACTTTTGCGCCACGTGTCAATTCCACAACGCAGTTGCTTTCCTCCAGTACCCCTTTACCTCGCCCACGCTTTCCGTCGTATGTTATGCCAAAATATTAACCGCTACACATTCTTCGGCGAATTTCCTACATCTCTGTATCTCTCATATTTTCTAGTTTCTCGAGTACGGTCATCCAGACGATAAAAGCGGATTTTCTTGCGAATTTCGATGACTCTTACGATTGTAATTTGATGTGCGTATCTTGCTTGATTTGTTAAATTTGCTTAAAGTCACCGTTTTTCAATGCGATATTCCACAACACATTGATGTATGTATTAAAAGAAAAGTTTTTGATATTTGAGACCACAATTATATGGTATCGTAATTACGGTATATATTAGTCGTAATAATTATATTTATAGTTGGTACCGACAGTGACTAAAAATATAGATATTTATTATTATTACAAAAATGATTGTAATTACTATAATTATAATTATAGTATATAACATAGTCATTTTTTCTAATGTTACTTATTTATATATTTTTACAGAACTATAAATATAATCATTTCTAACATTATAGCAGTAATAACAAAAAAAAGCAATATCATTATTATAACAAAAAAAATTACTTTTAAAATGATAACATAAAAATAAAAATTTTAGAATACTTTTTATTTCTGTATATTGTGTTAATAGTATCTCAAATTCTATGGTGAACACTGAAGCATGTACACTATGTAATATATCTCAAGAAAAGCTATAGCTTATTTAATGCGAATTTCAAAAGGTTAAAAACGCTGGCTTAGATGATAATTACTGGCCTCGTGGTTCTTGAGACAAAGAAACGAAAAAAAAAAGATCACAGTTTCATCTTATTTCATGCCTAACTTTCTTTCATATGAAGTGCTATACATTATTAATAAAGTTAAGTTACGTTCAAAGAATTAAGAGCAAAAAGCTCATCGATCGACAATATATGTATAGTATATACACTATATTGAATTACCTTTTCATGGAAAGAACTGCACCAAGCTTTATTTTTAATGTCTAACTCTTCGATCCCGAGGACTGTTGTTTCACCGGACCGCTCGTGATTTATCACCGAGATATTTTTGCAATCCACGTGCTGGCCACGCAGACAACAACTGACGCATGTGTACGCAACGCGGATCGAATTGCAACGTTTTAACGTAACGATCGACCGCTATACTCAATGCACTCCACGCGCTACCCACATGCCAGTTTTCATCACCCCGTACACCAACCAATACTTTTATGCAAGAATTACGAACGCGACAGTCGCGTACGAATAATTTTCATCAACGAGACCGTAAACTCGAGCGAAGTAATTTGACAAAAACGTGAAACGTCAATCCTTGTATTTTGTAAGAGAAAAAAAAAAAGACAATTTAGTGTGTGAATAATAAATGGAAAATAATTTGGCTGAAAGATCTAAAATTTTATTAGATACAGATTCAAAAATAATTTTGTTGTACCAAACAATTATGTTGGACGCAAAAAAATTAAAACAATGCTGTAACAAATTTTAACGCCTCGATGAAATAATTTGTTCGATGACAATTTTAAATATTTGACGTTTCGTTAATGATGTAGTTAATAATGTTTTGAAAATGTATATACATAAAATTATAAATGCTTATTTATTCTGAAATTTTATGTTAATAATAAATAAAAATATCTAAATACATCTAAGATGCGTTTGAGATACCTGTACTTAAGTATTTTATTTTTTGAGTATCTGTACCTAGATATTAAAAATAATATATCTTGCACAACATTATAAATTGTTGCAACCGTTTTTCTCTTACAATTAGTGATGAAAAGCAAATAAAAATTAGAATGTAAAATATTTTACTTGTCAAAAAGAAAAAATAACAGATTTCTTTCGGTTGACAATAATTGATAGTAGCATCGATCTTTGTGAGTTGATGGGTGAGATGATTTCGATTGAGGTGATTTGATTGGCAATAACGTGGATAGAGAGCGAAAGCGATTACAGGGGTGAAATTCGAAACCCTCGTCAGTCAGTAGAATCGCTGAACCTCATCAGCACGCAAAAAAGTACTCTCTCTTTCTCTCTGCTATCACCGACTTTTTCTTGATTCCTCGTCAAACAACTCGATTATGGAAATACCGTTTTTTTCCATTTTAAAAAGGCACACGTATATTTTCGTCCTACTAAAAACGTATCAAAGTATTATAAAAATACAAGTGAATTATGCTTTTTGATTTGTACTAAATTAAAAAAAAAAATAAATCTAACTTTTTCGATGACATAATATTATCAAGAACTTTTCATAAAAACCTTACTTTTTATTTTTAAAAATATTCCCACTTTTATTATCATTTTTGTGAAATTATATCTTCTATCAAATTTTCTTTTATAAATAAAAATTATAGATAATTTCATGTCAAATTTTCTTCTAAAATTATTTTTGTAATACATAAAAGTTTTATTTCACGATGGTGAACATCATGATGGGGACGTTTTTACGATCGTTAAGTTTTAGCAATTTTGCGCGTAGACTTCGCAAATCTGTCAATTTTTTTAAATATTCGTGTAGCATTATGTTAATAATATTCAAATAGCATTCATACAACGTAATCATAAGTTTTTTTGGCACGGAATAATTCGGTGAAATTATTCATCCTATATTAAATCATTGACTCCCTCATAGCTCCTGTTTCGTAAAGAATATGCCAATCTCAAAGGCTACCGTTATAATTAACTCAAAAATTTTGTCACGTCTCTGCAAGTTTCGGAGTCTTGCAAGCAATCTCATCTATTCTCAGCTCTGTTCCATCAACCTTAGCTTTGGCACAATTTGATGGTCTACCGACCGTGATTTTGCAGTTTATACTCGAAGAGGAAAGTCCATTAAGTTGTAATCATCGTCTCAGTAGCGATTGCATGATCGCGGTGCGGAATGAAGAAGGACATTGTGAAAGGTTTGCTGGAGTGGAGAGGCTAACATATCTCTTGCTTAAGTGATCGATAAGCTATCCGCGAAACGGCAGCACACGCCCTATTTGCTTTACTATCGAGTTAACGATCTCCGAGGTGAACGCGCGCATTTGCATCGCGAAACGTTTACGAAGCAAAGCGTAAAACGTACGGATTTACAGGACATTATCCCGAAGTCGGAATCGCGGATTAATCCCCCGGTAATCCTTGGTACACGTGAAAGCTCGAATAATCTCCCCGTCTCGGCAAACGATCCTGTCGTGTTTAGCTGTCATTCTTGAGTTTATTACAATGGGCAGTTGATTATTTCATTTAATATCCAGGTCATTGTTTGCTATCTCACCAGGTGCAGTGCAACGAATCGCTAGATCTAATAAATTTTTGCAAATCAGTTCATTCCGTTCGTGACGGATGTTCATGATGATATAAAGACCACCGTGAAAGACGCAAGTCGTCTTCTATTTTTGAAAAAATACCAAAGATTTTAAAAAGACTTTTATGGTATTTTATCGTTATCTATAATTGTGTATGTAGATTTTCCAAAAAAAAAAAAAAAAAAAATCTGCTGTTTTTTTAAATATTTTTGAAATATTTGATTTTTTTTTAAATTGTAAATTACTTTATTATATAAATAAATTTGATATAAAATCGTCTTTAATTAAAAAAAATAATAATTTCATAAAAATGATAATGAATTTAAGAAATAATATGACGATATTTTAAGAAATAATAAATTTTCAAAAATTTAAATATACATAGTTACAAAGTATACAAAAAGCCATAAGAATTGACATTTTTCCTATATCTTATTATTTTGATAATAATTGTTTAAAAATATAGGCGTTCATTTTCTGTGAAACACTTTATCTTAAATTTTGAACATTGGATATATACGTATAAAAAAAATACGTGGCTTAAATTTTTGTCGCAAGTAATCATGCCAATAAGAGCCGATTAAATTTTTGTGTTCAACAATGTATTTCAAAGAGAACCAAATCGATTTCGCACAACTGTAATATACTATGTTTGTAATAAAATAATGTTAGAACTTAGAATGCTTGTTTAATGTTTACACATTACAAAACGTTTCAATGTTGATGCATAAATGTTATATTTGAGATCAAGTAGAATATTAAAACTCGAGTGAATTAAATTTCAAAAAATTCGAATAGACTGTATCTAAAATAATTTTACTTAGAAATACGATATAATAAGTAACGAATGTTTATAAACTCTAAAACAACTTAATAACTGTGGAGCTGCCTGTTTCATGATTCGGTCCTAGAATGCGAGAGAATTGTTAAGCCATCAGCTAATCCCAATTGCTTCGTGAAAGCCTAAATTTCTTATCCTCAGCAGACTAATCTACGGTATAACGGTATAAAAGCACTCCCTTACAGTTTCGTTTACAATCCTCGAGGGCTCTACAAGGCAGCACGGCTTACTATGGAGAAGCAAGGAATAGGCTGCGAATAGCTATCTTCCGCCTCGGCACTTAGAAGAGAAAACATTTCTTTTCCGACACGAGTGTCGACAGCCGTAGCGATAACGATACTCGACACATAATTGCATCCATTCTGCGTTCAATAGCAACAACATCAATATCATCATGACATGTTTTGGAATGCTTCGAATAGCTCGATGCAAATGTTGAGGTAAAAGAGAGACTGCGGCGAAAAAAGCTGCAGACGAATCAGTACGATAAGAAATTTGAAGCGAATATTTTGTTTCCCAATGTAGAAAATCGATTTGGGATTCCTGCCGTAACTCGCGTCGCCCGAAAACTTGGGAAATACTTTTTGCGGATGAAGTTCCCGGGAATCGCGCCAGGGACGTCATCGAAGCGAAACGCGATCCCCAAAACTTCGGTCTTGATCGTAAACTTTGCAAAAATGCACCGGTGGACGTGTAAAGTGCACTTAGGTATTTCGTTCCAATGGCGGATCGACAAATATATAGAAAGAGATGCATTAGAGAGGCGCACAGACTGCATAAAACGCGCTTCCGTCTGGAGCTCTGGATTCACGTGAAGACGAGAGACACGAAGATTATATTCGTTTTGCGGACGACAGGCGCGACAGTGTTCCTCCTTCACCATCTCCCTTCCATTGAGAGGGAAAATATCTCGCCACGGAGAGAATTCGCGGCGACGCGGAATGGCGAGCGTCTTGAATATAAACCGACTGTGGGGTGATTCCGGTTCACGCCACCTACTACGAGAGGATGCAAGGGGGTGCTATCCATTTTCGTTCGGGATCTGAAATTCAGCCGCGCTTCTTCAATCGCAAACTCTCAAAATCCGGAAGTGGAGGAGTCGATCTATCTGAATCTAAATTCTTACGTTGCATTGCCAGTAACGATTTCCTTCCTACGGGACTAGACGGGACGAAACGGCTCTGTTCCGGACTTCGCGGCCGCTCCTCCGCGAGAAGCTGAGCCATGAAGAATCACGCAAGCTCGCTTCATTAGTGTTCTTTTCTCGACACAGGACGTTCGATTTTACCTCCAATCATATTCCGCATTCTCGCGGTCCCCTACAACCTTTTGATTCGGAAACGTAGATTCGGTCGGAAAGGTACGTGATGAGGCAGACAAGTTTGACGAATTTATTTGATTGTAACATTTATTTAATCAATAATATAATATCATGATGGGGATTGATTTCGTTTTTCTATAATTTTGTTTTTACATAATTTAACCGTCCACTTCAATGAATTTTAACACATAAATATAACTTTAAATTCAGCTCACCTTTCAGAACTGACGTGAGTTTATCGAACCCACTCAATTATGTCCCTCCAAAGTTGGCAGTGGATCTATATAGTGAGATTATTTGGATAATAAAGATTCTAATGAGTAAAAATAATTCAGCTTTCTTTTGTAAATGTTAAAATAAAAAAATATTATTATATTGAAATTTATTAGTTCTTAATTCTTTTATCTATTATTATAGCAACTGCCATTTTATACGAAAATGTCAAAGAGTTCGATTTTCTTTATATTACATCCGCAAATTTAGATTATTCTTTTTAAAATAGACTTAGCATTTATTCTTTTTTTTTATACGACTTACGTCATTATATTCCTTAAAATTAATTAGTGTTTTTTAATTGTATATTAAATAGGTTTTATATCCAGTGTCAGTAACTGTATTACAGATTTTGGCATATTAGCTTTGGATTTAATCCAGAATTAGTTTAACAATTTAAGATAACGATATTGATTATTTTATTCATTCGACTCTTACTTGGATTACAATAGATAGAAGATTCAAAATCAGAACTTTACGACTATTTTATATTTTAATACGTACTGAAGACTCAAATTGGGATGTGTGCAATTTGAATTTTTTGTATGTGTCAATTATTGTTAAATATTCACAATAATTTACAAGTACTGTTAATTGCGTTAACTCTAAGTTTCGCTTCTGCAGAAAGAATAATTTTACTGAAGTATTTAAAAACTTGAATAGATATACAGATCTGAAAATATTTTTGTTGGACCATCAAATAATTTTATCGGAAGCACGATGAACGATGCTGAAAAATTTTGACATCCTATCAACCATGAGCGTCCTACAGAATTATTTTGATAATACCAAAAAATTATTAAACTAAATTTTTAAAAATTTGAACAAAATCATTCTTTTTGTACATACCTTTCTGTTTTTCAACACTCGCGCGCGCTTGTGGTTCCGATTAAAATCCCTCGAATGGAGTATGAGGGAATAAATACTCGCTGCGATAGAATATATCGGATTTGCGGAATACACACGAACGACCTGTTTGTTTTCAGGATAGCGTGGAACGGCGCAGCTGCCGCACGACGATGGCGGCGTACAAATTGTCAGGAAGAACACGTTCGGATTCCTCGGTGAAATAAGCAACCGCGGATATCGTAAGTGGTAAAGCCGCTTATTCGAGCCGGCGGGCTTGGCTTAGACTTCTAAATTCTCACGACGCTTCCATGGTAAAATGAAACTTTCGTCGCACCTGTTGCATGACAGGTGTATTTTTTACGAATGTGCGCGCTCTTGACCGGCGTGTGAAACTTGTTCTCTCGTGAATCGTGTCATCGAATCGCAACAGTCTGATTCGGATATTGTTTGAAAAGGTGCTACCAAGTTGGCGCGTATCGTTCCTAACTTTACTAATTCGTCTCATTCGTAAATTCAGATCGTGTTGTTAGCCACTGTCTCGCTCGAACATCTCGGAAAAACGCAATTGCTCTACTAGTTAATTACTGATCGATCGGAAACGTGTGTCACGAGATGAATACACGACAGTTGAGCAAGCGAATTCGAAGATGGATCTGCGGGCGCGATGGAACGGGGAAATTTATCGCAAATTGTGAAAGGCGTTGAAGTGAGAGAGAAAGAGAGCAAGAGAACGGCACTGCAAGATGACGGATCTGCTCAATATAAGCAAGATTCAGAATATCTGCCTGCTACCGGAAGATCTGGACAAGCAGGAGGATCCTCGAACACCGACTTTGAGAAGAGTCAGTTACGGTATCGTGTTGCCGACCATTTGTTGTCTCGGTATCATCGGAAATATCTTGAATCTCGTCGTCCTTACGAGAAGAAATATGCGTGGCACTGCTTACGTCTACATGAGAGGTGAGCATCATCAACCTGTCTATCGTTATTCGTTTCTAGATCTAGTTTTACGCTTCGATAAATATTTCCAGAATCCAGATCAAAAATATTGTCGCAGACAATAATCAGATCATTAAAAAAATTCTGATAAATATAATTATTAAACTGTTAAGTATAGCAATTAAATCTTATAATTTAATATTATTAAATTATAATATTAATTCGAGAGTAGTTACCTAACTTTTTTTCACGTAAACGACAATCTGGATTGTTTTTAAATCCTATAGTTAAAAATCACTATTATTAACAATATGTTGTATATTATTTATTTTGTTTTTCGATTTATTATTGTAGTATTTGGAAACATTATGGACACGGATTTACTTACAATTTTTCTGAAAAATGTAAGTAAAAATCAAATAAATATACAAGGTGTTAAAAAAAATGATTTAACATTTACATGATAGATAGTACACACCAGTAGATCTGTAGAAAGTAGATCTGAAAATAGTCTTCTTTGTTGATAACATTTTACTAGATAAGAGAAAAGTGCGAGCTAGGTGCATTGAAATAGAAGACAGCGGGGAGGAAAAAGCGGCACCATTAGCAGTATAATACCTTCCAATAAAATTATTCCATGTTTACGTAATATCGGCATAGAAAGCGATTGCATTATTTTCAGTGAGATGCATTATCGGACGGTCAAGAGCGCGTGTGCTTCAATACGTCGTTAGCGCGTACGTCGTGTACATCTATTATCCACAATCATTATCGGCCGTCCAGATAAGACACATGTCTAAAAGACGTTTATATAATGCCTCTATGACGTCTTTTAGACATGTGTGTTATCTAGATGATTGTTTTCAACAGAACTGGATGCCTAAACAAACAAGAAATTAAGGGATATCATTAAACATTAATTCTAACTATTTTTATTAAGCGAAGAAGTACTTAGTTTTTGAATCAACTTTATTTAATTTGTTGGTCTACTATACACAGTTGGAAAATTTATAAATTTAACACATTTCGCGTGTTCTAAACGTCCATTAAAATTTTTGCCTTGTGTTACAAAGCGAATATGTTAGAAAATACATTACGTAAAAATATATAAAAATACATAATGTATGTTAGCACAAAAACATTATGTAAAAAATAATACGCAAAAATGTAATACTTTGAAAATAAATTGTGGAAACATATTTTTTCAATAAAGTTTATAATACGAGTATGTTAAATTAACAGGCACATTCATTTTTTATACATTTATCTCAGAATTTATGTTCTAAAATTATTATGTTTTTGTGTGTACTTATTCATAAATTGTATTATTTTAATAATAAAAAAATGTAAGTGTTAATTTAAACAGTTAAATAACATAATATAATTATGTTATGTTAAATTTACGGGTATGTTCAAAATTCAATGCAAAGATTTTAACAACGACCGGTTTTAACACAAGTTCAAAATATTTTTTATTTCTTGTATGTGGATCGAGACTTTTTACAAGTGCGCGAAAAACATATTGGTAATTTAAACTGCACGCAATTTTCTTTTCTTCCAATATAAGTTGAAAGGTTATTTACGTGCGCGCGCAATAAATGATTGCGCACGCTTTTTCATTGCCGAACTTACCTAAGAAAATTTTAAGCGAAGGCTTCCGACCTCGTCCTTCCTCGTTTTCTTCCCTCTCTGTTTTAAAAGAAAACACCTCACAGGATACTCGCAAAAAAAGCAATTCGTTCACACTTCATCCTGAAAGCCATTAGGGAATATCCTCCAAAACCACGAAAAAGTCGAAAATTCGACGTTACAGCCGCGCAAATTTTCTGTGGAGATTAACGGTCTGTTTCCCCGACTGGAAAAAGACGAGCATTACTCTCAATTAACCTTCCAATCGTTACGCCCGGCGATTCGACCATTTTACTGTAGACCGCTCATCAATATTCATCGCTATAGTTTCGCGGGACAACAGCGCGATCGGGTAACGTGTATCCGTTTCGGAAATGCGCGCGTCGGGCACGTCGGAAAGCGTTTTCGGCTCGTGACTAGTTAACACTTTGACTACCAAGTTGATTTCGACATTGAGCTCTCGGAGACTGACAGTCGGGAAATGCGTGGCTGTTTCTAAAATAAGTGTGTAGAATCAGAAAATAAATCACAATACAAAATATACGTCATACAAAAAATAAATAAATAAAAGTAAATAAGAGTTAAAAAAATAAATAGAAAAAAATATATATGTTATTTAGATTATTTTGTATATTATATTACATTTAATATATATATATATTATGTATTTAATAGTTTCAGATAAAACATAAATAACACCGTCACACTTGTAAAAATTAAATTTTATATTTGAAATAGATAAAAATAAAGAAGTTAATAATTTCTTTTTTTAATAAATTGTTATTTTTAATATCTCTTAAAAATGTAATTTACAATAATTTTTACTGACTCGAATATTTAGTAAAATCGTTTTTAACCGAGTAAATAAATTATTTTACGAGTGACGGTTATTTATAATTATAATTCTAAATTGAACATCGATAAAAATCAATCTGCCATAGGCAATTAAAATGTTAAGTCCACGTGAATTTCGTCTTACATCAAAAATAAACAATGGAACTTTAAGCGATGATTAGACGCGAGTCGAATTGGCTATGAAGGCTTTTCGTGAGCGGAAATGCGATTTGATATGCGCTGTAATCATAACCGATAAAAATCTGAAAATTGAGGATTTCTTGCGGCGCGAGAACACTGCCAAACGAACCGGCGGCGACGTTTTGGCACGATGCCATAAAGTAGTCGACGGCTTGTTTCCTAAGCCTCCAACTGAGATTTCAAACCACTACAGGTACATACATATCGCCCAGGATGTCTCGGTTAATTTTTTTAGCGTCGCGTCATTATTTGTGCCGAACGCCGCCCACAATTTCGATCATTAATTGTCCTTATTTATATAACAGTCCTTTCATCGTCAAGTATTTATAGACATTTCGAGGAAGAGAACGATACGTGCTATTGACATTGAACCTGTTGCCGTGGTGATCGATATCGATGAATTAATTTGATATAA
The DNA here is from genome assembly GCF_001594115.1 of Trachymyrmex septentrionalis. NCBI lineage: Eukaryota > Metazoa > Arthropoda > Insecta > Hymenoptera > Formicidae > Trachymyrmex > Trachymyrmex septentrionalis. The sequence continues at coordinate 486,764 of NW_017305601.1, read as the reverse complement.
GAAGCAGAGAAAAAAAATTCATTAGAAATAAATAAAGCTAATAAATTAGAAGTGCATTACTTCAATGTCGATATATCAATTAGAATTTATGTTAAATTTAACACATTTCACATGTCCATTTAAATTTTGGTGTTAATTTAACATAAGATAAATATGTTAGGAAATAACATAAATATTATACAAAAAATTAAAACAAAAAGTGTAATATTGACAATTTGTAAGCACATTTTTTCAGTAAAATTAATATTTTTAATACGTGAAATTGACACATTTTATTCATTTATTTTAGAATTACATTTTAAAATACATTGTTTTTATATTATTTATTCATTTACTCATAAATTGTGTTATTTTAATACTAAAAATTGTTGAATATCAATTTAACGCAAAATATTCAAATGTAACTAGCAGTATGCTAAATTAATACTCGAATATGTTAAAAATTAATACAAAAATTTTAACAAGGATCGGTTTTAAAATAAATAAAATATTTTTTACTGTGTATTTTTAATTTCGACATATCACAAGTACACCAATAGCCGTGCTAGTCTTACTTCTTTCTTTTATTTCGAAAATACAATTTCTAAAATGTAAGAAAAAATTCCGTGTTTTAAATAAACAGCTTGTTCTTATACGCGCACATATCGTAAGTTTCTACTCACACTTTACTGTCAAGATTCAGACAAACACCGTACAAAATACGTTGCTCCTGAAAAACTATTAATTCATTTTTCAATTCAGAGAGTGGCGAAGATATATTGCCGTTGCTTTTGGAAGAGAAAAGCAACAACAACGAGGTTTTCGACGGTCGGGTCCAGCCACGCTTTCATGCTCGCTACGGCGAGTTGTCCTCCGTAGCTTCCGTCTCCGAGACAGAGGATTCGGCAGTTTTTGCGGCGCCTTCAACATCCGTGGCCCGTTTCCGAGGCAACGTGGCCAGTGCATTAGGAGAGGAAATTACTCGACAATTCGATTTTAGCATTTTCGTTGAGTTGCGCATCGTGCCGCGTTTCGAATGGAACTGAATGGAACTAGGATTCACGGCTCTCGTCCCCCCAGTAAGGTTGCACGTTCCTAAGAGCCATGTCTTTATCGCCCTGGTCGGGTTCCTTAAGGATTATAGACCCTGCGGTCGTAACACATCCCTACGTATACGAGGCTTCTTCCTTTCGTTTAACTCCGCAGCCACAGCTGTAAAGCCGCGGAATACATCCTGGAGCTGTGCACTCTACAGAATTGCGCCACAAAAGTGCAAAATCGACTCTAAAGTGGTTTACGCTACCGGAGCGCTCTCGTTGCGGAAGCATTGTCTTGCAGCACTCAATTTCGCTTAGTCTAGTCTCGAGTTAATTTCTTTTTCTACAAGACCGTCCCGATAAATTCAAATCTCTCAGCGCGCACATAGACGTATTAAGGATAACAAAAGATCGAGCATGTATCATTTCATGCATCTAGAATAACCATATCTAAATTACGAAAAGAGTACGTACGTATACTTTTCAATGGAAAATGATGATCCGAGGATGGAAGAACGAGGTGTAATTTTTTTATGTATTAAATGTAGGTATTTAATAAAATTTCTAAAACATAGTTTCTAACAATCGTTATTAATATAATTTCATAAATATAAAATTTTAATTAATGGCCAAGAATGCAACCTCAAAAAGAGTACGTAATACTCTTAAAAAAGTACGACTGATAATCCTAATATAAAAATAATAAGAAAAGGAAGATAATTGGTTAAATTATGAATCTACGGCGCATCGCAATACACTGATTATAAATTAAATTATGATAATTGCAATCATTTTTTTCTATCAGTATGTCATGAAGTATCGGCGAATCGCTTATAGCATATTGTCGATTCGATCGCTATCCAGTAAAAATATCCCGGTATCAAAAGGTGTCTGCAAACGATTACGTGAAATTTCCGATTTACTCGGTTTTCTCGTGTGTGTTGAGAATACAATCTTAGACGGATTTAGAAGATTAAAAAAGGTCGAAACAAAAAGAGAAAGAAAAGACAGATAGAGAAGGAGGATATGACAGGGTAACATCACTTGTTCATGATCGAAGTTTCTTTGAGCTTTCTCTCTTTCTCTTCCCCTCTCCTTTTTCAATTTCCTATATCCAATATATATACATATGTATACGTTATATATATATATATATATATATATATTGCAATTTAATCGCCTTGCTTCGAGTTTCTGCGACGCTGAACTCGACCGTCCTTGATCCCGGAATCTATCAAGAAACTTAGTATCTGAAGTGAATGTGCCGACATGTTACTCTTCTATGAAAATTCTCACCTGCTTTCACCATCAAACTCATCAAGATTAATGACTTAACAAGCGATTCGTGAATAATGAAACTAATGAAATCTCATTCAAAAGTTCCATAAATACCGTGACAGTTGCTGCAAATTATGACTGGTTCGCAGCGCGGAATGAATAACTTCGTCTATTATAATCGTTTAGAGTTGGATAGTAAACACTCATTACATTTTACATGCACCAAGACTTTCGTAAGTGTTACGCTTTATTATATAACCTGAGTCAACTATGTCGATTAAATAATTACAGAAATGATCGAGAAAAATTATATCGATTATTTTAGAAAAATGGACTTCATAAATCAATTTTTTTTAAATTGAAATATTAGAAAATTCAGAATAAGATATATAGATAGATTAGAATTTTTAAATATATTCTTAATTATTTTTAGTATTACAGTTGTAAAAACTACAACGTTTTTTTAATTTTCCAAAAATTAGATTTTTTATTTTTTACGATTTCTGAAATGACCAATTGATTCAATTCTATTAAGAAAAGAGATAAATATTACTAATAAAATCATAAAATATTAACCAGTGTGATTAAATTCATCGAGGAAAATCTGATGAGGAGCTAGGGACGTTTTATATGGCATACAATCTGACTTCGTGTAGGAATGGCGGAATAAAATCTTAAGAGTATCTCGTTCTCTCGCTAGTGTAATTCGAGTTTCTCGACTGGTCCACTACTACCCTTGATCTTGCTACTGAACAAGGATATCCATCTACGCACAAAGGAGACACGCAAAGAGATGCGTCTCTCGCGAGATCTGATTCACCTTTCATCTTATGATGTTGCAGGAAAAATGTAAAGCTTAAGGGGCTCTGCACAATAAAAGGAATAGGAAACAGAGAACAGAGAATAAGAATTTCAACCTATCAGAAATCATATATTGTGGAATACACAGTTTCTGATAGGTTAAAATTCTTATTCTCTTCTCTGTTCCCTGTTCCTTTTATTGTGCGGAGCCCCCCTAAGTATATTTTACAGATATTTTACCCTCTGTATATATGGTGGAAAATATTGATAAAAATATTCGGATCGAAAATATCAAATCATCGATTATTGTGTAACATTTCCATCAAAATACTAATATCTTAATAATTTTTATTTACATCATTTTACGTTGTTTTTCTTTTTTTCGTTAATTATTCTCTGATGAGTGTATTTTATTGAATGATCTGCATGTTAGAGAAAATATTTTATCGATAAAAAGTCGGACAAAGAATTATTGCCAAATTATTG
>NW_017305601.1:418506-483083 GCF_001594115.1 Trachymyrmex septentrionalis | reverse complement strand
TAATAATAATAATAATAATAATAATAATAATAATAATAATAATAATAGCTTTATTGAGAGCATGGACGACAATATTTTATTTAGATGTCGTAATGTTCTCATTAATAATAGCATCTTTTAATAATTTATATTTGTTATTTTACATTACTTTTTCTTTAGTTAAACATTTTTTAATACATTTTATAAAACGCTTTGTTGATGAAAAAAAGTATTTTATTGATAAAACAAGGACAATCATTAATTATTATATCCCACTATTATAATCTCACACTAATAATGACATCTTTTAGTTCATCTTTCAATTTACATCAATTATTTTTATTTTTTACTTATATTGTTTTATTTCTTTTGTCGCTAATTATTTGCTTGGAAAAATGCCAATATATTACTATCAATTTTTATCAATGGCTTTTATTAATTATTGCAACTCTTTATTATCTAATGATTTCAAAAACAATTGCTAAAGATTCTAAATAAGCTCATTACTAAGCATTCTGACATTTAATCTTCATTTATTTAAAGCTAACGTTTCGTATATATTCTATACATTCTACAGTAAGCTCACCAAACGTGCTGATCGCCTGTCGGATACGAAACTTCCGGAAATTCCAGAAATTCGTCGGAGAATAGGATATCAACGTTATGACAGAAAATTGAGTAGGAAGCGACCTTCGCCATTCTACCGAAATGACAAGCAATGGCTTTTGTTGTATCATCCGTATGCGCATACGTGTTGCACTGTCGTCGTTAGAATTCCGGATAAGTCGGCGCCAATTCCGTTAGATAAGTGAACGCGTGTGTATAGGTGTACTAGTGTTCGTATCCCTATACGTGGCCAAGGTGGAGCATCAAAATTCCGGCGGCGTCAAATATCAGAGCGTGAAGCACACCGGCGGCCGTCACCCGGCCGCATCCCTTCGAAAGAAGGAAAGAAAGGCGAGAGTCTTTACGCTCTGCAGCATCCCGTACCGTAACACGTGCATCAGCACCGACGCGTATGTAAATAAGCGAGCGAGCGAGACGTGCTCGTCGCGCGGAGCGGGCGCATCGATATGCGCGACGTATGCACGTCGCACGAGGACGAGGATGCTGGCGGACAAGATAAGGGGGTTGCGACGGCCGAGGGTACGTGCCTCCGCGTCCGGAAGTATCGCGAATCGCGAGGCGTCGCTCAGGACGGAAGAATTCGCGGATGCATGGAGATGCGATTCGAAGCGTGTCCGGAAAATCGCAAAAACGCCACGTCGGCGGGGATATTTCTTTATCCGCGTCACCATTGCAACTCGTATATTAGTGAAGTAGTTCACTCTGCGTTGTGCTCTGCCCGGAGATTCATATCCTATACCCCAGAACAATCACAATACAAAATTAATATAATATTAATCGATATTAATATCTGGTATAATAATATTACAACTTGAAATTCTAAGCTATAATCTCTATATAGTAAGCTGTTCTTTGTATTAAAAACTTATCTAATATAAATCTTCTATAATTTTTTATATTAATATTATTTTTAATATATATATCGAATAATATATATTTATTATATATTTATCTGGGGCAATTAAAATGGACACTCTTTGTACATATTACATAAAAAAATAACGGCTAAATTCATTATCTTTACAGAATATTGGTAACAGCGTTACAAATAACGCGTTACTTTTCTTGGTTAAAATAAATCGTGACTGGAAAAAAATAACTACCGACTTTTAATAAATTCCATTTTGGGGCCACTTTGATTTTCATCATGCCTTTTTGTTCTGCTTGAATAACGGCGGGGAAAACATTCGCCGATCGCGCGGAACGACGTCGTTAAATCACGTTGCTGAAAGACGCCTAAATAATGGCGAGCTATAGCTTCCGTCGGCTTTCAAGTAGTTTTATCGCGCCATGATCTTTTATCGATACGTCGTAACGCCCGTAACCATTTTCTCCAAGTTCTGCCATGACCTACTTTGTTTCCGCTTCGTTTACAGATGCCTTACATACGCCGGGTAAGTGACCGCCAACGCTGCTGTCCTTCGCTTCTTCTCTCGTCTTCCGCGTCTATTATTGCCGCGACTGAAGCATTTGCCTACGGACCAGATGGGGTTCAATCTTGCGGCAAAATTATTTCTATCGTGCCAATGTCATAGGCTGTTTATTTGGCATTTTTCTAAATCTAAAAGTCCGAGAACGTGCGGAAAAAAATATAGTTATCTCATGACATACTTGACAATAAATTGTATTTGTATTATGAAAGTATTTTAAGTAATTATCTACTTCTTGTAATACTTAATTATAGATCATAAATTTGTGTCATTTTTGCAATCTCACTCAAATATTAGATTATTGAAGATAAATAATATTCTATACATTCTTTGTCATTTAATATATTTATAAATTTATAAATTTCAATATATTTATATTTATAATAAAATATAAAATTAAAAATAATTTTTAAATTGAAATCATTTGCGTTAAATATATATCTATAATAATATGTACGAATAGTATTCATACATTTAGCAAATTTATAAAGTGAGGATGTCCTAGACACGCTACGCGAATAATGAAGGAATGCCGTTTGGAAAAATTTTCTGTCTGAAACTTTGCCTTACCGATTTGTAACGTTATATGTGGAACGAGTGAAAAAAAAAATCTCGAGCTAAATAATGATCCTTTTGCCGAGGGAAAGGAATGGGTTTCTTCCCGAAAAAATTCTTTGTGATTGGTCCTATACGACCGATGTATCGGAATATAACGAGGGAAGGCGAGATAAAAGGGACCATCCAAGTTTGATTACCCCGAGAAGACAATCAGGTTGGCGCAACAAGCGTTGATCAAAGGAATTATCAGAAGCGGAGAGAACATGTATCCACCTCAAAGTAATCCCTTTAACGTGTAACACCTGCGCGCGCACGTGCGTGCAAATTTATTGTATTTTTGACACTCCGTTACGCGAAACTATACGAAAATTTTATTACGTGGACAACGTGACTAATTAAGAGAAAGAAAGAGAGAGAGAGAGAGAGAGAGAGAGAGAGAGAGAGAGAGAGGGACACACGAATTTGGATTCTTGTCGCTGCGCACGTGATGGAAGCTTATTGCTTTTAACTTTTACGTAAACGGTGACGATTTAATGGAGAGATTGCGTGTGTCTAGAAAGAAAAGGCAGATTAAATAAAAAGGCATGACATCGGTCGAGTATATCTATACAGAAAAATTGGAGGTACTATGTTAATGTTGGAACGTATTGTAATATCTCTTCGATGATTAATTCAATCGACGAACGATACCTTGCTCTGAAAATGATCTTAATATTCTTCTAAAGAGATTTCTTTATTTCTTCGTGTACATCACGACATATGTATTTTGATGCCTTTCGACGTATTCTCAGATTTCTAAATTCAGAAAATTTCAAATAAATCACCCGATGACAGTGGTGGTTGACCTCGAAATAATTTTGAGTTTACGCAAGATTTCATTTGAAGATGAAACTTTTATCGAGATTCATTAATTTTTTTTAAAGATATCGACTACTAAATTTTCATCAAAAATCTTATTCGTTTTTTGGCTGTGAAAAAACAGCAAAAATTATAGGTAGTTTATAGTGTTTAGAAGAAGTATATAAAATTGCAAATATCAAACGGTAGTCATCTTCAAGATATAATCACGCATTTTGGAAACTACTTTTCGCGAAAAAAAGCGTTTAAAGTTTCGCGTTCACTTTGAAAACATGATTAAAAATTTTACACTTACACTGAATCATCTACTACAGAGTTATAAAATAAATTCTCTGCCGAAGTGATTGCTTCTAGAAAGTCGCTTTGATTTTATAAAAGTTACGTCATTTTTTGTATTAATTTTTTACATAATATTTATGTCATTTTTTAACATATTCATTTTATATTAAATTTAATTTAAATGAATTCACAATTTATAAATGATTACATAGGTAACATATAAATTCATATCGAATTATTTAAGCATGAGATGCTTGACCTTTAAAGACATTTATTCCTTAACAATTACAAATAAATCTATCAAATATCGGCTCAATAGAATTAACAATATACATATTGAAATAAATAAGGGCTATTAAGAACCAACGCTCTTCCGTAAAAGACATCCAGCGTTGGTTCTTATTTATTTTAGTATTTAAATATATTCCCTATTTGTTGTGTATTCACATTTATGATCCTAAGACATTCTTTATTTAAAATTGTTTCATGTTAAATTTAATATAAATTTTCCAATTGTGTAATTGCAGCGATATAATAGAGACACACGTGATGATTACGAACAAATTTCCGCATCAGGAACGATATTTCATCGTCTGAGATATCTTACGAAGCATCGGAAACATTTGTAAAATCAGCTAAACCGGGAGAAAACAAGGGGGGCGAATAAGTTTTATCGAAATAAACGCGCCTGTCTGCCTCAGTTGTAAACTTTATAGAAAAATATTTCATCAGGGATATCAATATTAGAGGAGAACTCCTTTTTGATTCTTCAAATAATTCTTCCGACTTCTAGAAACTGTTGGTCGTGACACAAGATCATTGCTTATTATAGGGATTTCTTGTAACTGATACCATAGGGAAAATCTATTAAATCCACTAGGTCGGCGATGTTACAGATCCGAATAACGATGCGCGGGTTACTTCGGGCTTTATGAATATTAACGATCGCACGTGAGCATTGTCATCCGCTTCGCCCGGATAGTATTAACCGCCATGTTAAATAACAGAGAGCTATGGCTGTGCGAAATAGCACTCGATGCCGAAATCGATACTACAAAATTGTTCCAAGTGGTCGCTACATTGAATCAATCAATTTCCGAATAAGATATACGTGCAAATCCAAGTAAAAGCGAAAAAATTGAACTGAAATCGTTTTATCGTGAATTAAACTTTGCTTGATGCATATCCACAAGTTAAAGGGCGGCCGCGAAATTACCTCGTAATATTTGTTATCGTCGCATTAAGATGAATGATGTATTCACTTTCGTAAGATCGACGTTTGACTGTGGAAAAAATAAATCAAGATTGTAATCCTGATATCTCATTTCGTAGTTCTCTCGGTATATACATATACCGTAATGATCGGCCTGATAAGGTAATATCAGTAACGCTGGAATGTACTTTTCCACCGCAGTACAGTTGGACGAGAGGCTGATAAATCGAGTTAAGGAATTGCAATGAATGCGGAGTATTTGTCACGTAGAAAGCTCTCGGCATTTTAGTGCAGATTCATCTCTGTGTGAGTACCTATAATTCAATCACGGAGAAGATTCCCGTACTTTCGTCAGAAAAATTGCAAACTTTTTTGGGTCAGAAACAACTTCGTCATTTACTTTAACTTGTTAATGCATAAAATTTTCCTCTTCTGTATAAATATATCTTAAACGAAAAGAGGAGGATAAAATATTGTATTTCGAACTACATATATATTATATTTATATAAAAACTTAAAACCGCACTGCATTTAATCAAATTATGAAATATATCAAATATAAAAAAAGAATATATAAAATTGTAAAATAAAAAATACATATGTTTGCAGACAGAAAAAAATGATGTACTAACAATATTAGCTAATAGTAGTTTAATTGAAAATAATCTTGTTAATTCAAAATAACAATGTTGACTGCTATAAATAATTGAATATACACCTATATGAGTTCAATGCATATTAATTTTAGTGTTAGTTTAACCCTCTGTAATATAAGTCTCTTTTAGCACAATTTATTCTCTTTTGTATTTATTTTTCCACAAAGAAGGATAGTTAAGTTTTTTTCGGCCAAAATGAAAAAGTTCCGAGATATGTACATATATATATTACATGTTATTTTTTATTTATCAAATAAAATTTTTAATATTTAAGCTAAGAAACTATTTAATAATGTAACAGAGATGTTAAAATCAATTTTGTTGAAAAACTCAGAACAGTAAAAAAAACTTGGGCTGGACAAAAAGAACTCAAGATTGCGGAAAGAATAGAAATATGATCGCAGACGGAGGGTTAATACATTTCCTATATATTACCATCTGTATATGAACCAAAAACACTTTGCATTGATTTTATATGATATATTCTGAGAAGTAAATTCTGGAGATGAGGTCAACTTTGCGAGATTTATCAACGAAAATTTTTAGTTAAAAGTATATTTTATTGAAAAATATATTATTGGAAAATTATAATATATTTTATTAGAAAATGTATTTCAATGTAACAACATTTATTTAAAATGACATTATATAAAAAGTAAGATTATGACGGTGATCAGTTACAAAACTTTGTGCAGTCAAAATGTTAATAAAACAAATACAAAATACATAATGTCCTTGCTTTAATTAAATGTTAAAATTTCTTTCATTAATATTATTATTGAATTATCTGCAAGATTATTTTCAATTAAATTGCTGTTAATATCCTTTTTTTCCATCAATGACTCTTTCAATGATTCACTAATGAATAATAAATTTGAAATTGAGACTAAAAAATGGTTGAAAAAGTAAATCTTAGCTGCTCCTCGGAATCCCAGATCGCAGTAGATTTTGCAATTTATATGCGACGAAGGCCACGTCCGGCATATTCGGGGAGGAAAGGAGCTGTCAGTAGTCACGTAGGACAGGTAGCTCGATGTTGAATAACGCAGAATGGATGAGATCGATTCACTCTCGTGGAAATCCGCGTGTCATTTGACGATGCCCGCTCGTGGGCAGGATAGTCAGTTTGACCGACGAGAAATCTATAGACGGGTACTTTTTACCTCGCACTCTTCGATTCGGAATAACATCTTCTCTCGAATAACATATGTAAGTGCAATCTTTCGACCGTAAACGTGGACTATTGTCAACTTTATATCTGATATAATATCACGTTCATTACCTAAATCAAGAACTAATTAATACAGCAAAAAGTATTTAAAAGTATCTTAACATTAAAAATATACATTCATCATTTTTTACTAAAAATGATCTGAATTCATATGGCCAACTATCAAATTAAAAGCGAATAGCACACTCTAAAAAATAGCAGTTTGAACTTAATACCATGTTATGTCTATATAATTCTCACTATATTAATTTTACAATAATATTAACATGGTGTGGATTTAACACAAGGGATTTGCTGATATAAACACCAAGGATTTTACCTCCACGCCATATTGGTGTTAATTTAACTTTGTATAAACATCGCATGGGTCTTAAATTCACACCAGGGATGTTAAATCCACATTTTAGATAGCTGGTAAATCTTCATTTTATTTCAAAACATTGTATACTTACATAGTGTTTATTTTCTTATAACATTTATCGAACTTTATTGCCACACCACATATATACCATCAAAGATGCAATCATGTTAAGATCGAAGAGAGAACGTTCTTTATCCATCCATCTTGTTTAACAAGGAATTATTTTAACAAATGCATTGTATTAACAAGAATTGATCGGAAGCAGAAAATTTTTACTGAATATGTTTCACTCACGGAATTATGTCAACACCACCGCGTTTCCGTATCCGCGAAATGATAATAATAATCGATCCGGAATTCATAAATTCATAATGCTTCCCGCGGCGGTGTCAACGTAGATTTAAGGATTCAGTATACGCGCCTGGCGATATATTAAGAAATTGTGGACTACCCCTGGCCCCATAAATATTCATATCCAACCCGGCATTATCCGTAAGATAATAATTAACAATTCATTTACTTCGTGCCGCTGTCGCTTTTTCTTCGCGCGGCGGGAGAACCCTAATATCGATACGGAAGTTTTCGTGCAGAGCGTTGGAGTTTCTTCTTCCTCTTTTTTTTTACAAAAATGCAAAAATTGACTTTGCCTTTATCTCGAAGGAAAATCAAAGACGTGAATACGGCTTTATGAGATATCTCACGTGTTTCTCACTGTGTGAGTGCGCAAAATGTACATACTTGAAAATTGACCCGACTTCTGCACAGAAAAATCCTCTATTCAAACATATTCTCATATCGTCCAGCAATGACAATAAGAGGCCTTTGGAAAAATTCTCACGAATCTCTGACTTTTTCTCTATTCTCTCCTCCACTTTCACAGTGATAATCCATATATATCCAATACCGGTATCTTTCTGCGCTTATACGATGAAATTGCAGTTATCGCAGAACGATTTATTTGAGGACGCTTCACTTTTAAAAGAAAATACGTACTCTCGCTCTCGCGAATACGATGGAGTATTTCCCGAAGCGGTTAAACAGCTGCAGCATCGTTCGCTTAAGCCATACATTTGCATGGCTGCGACATTGCGTTTCAGTCGGCAACTAAGGAGATTCAGTGGCCCCGATCTTAAGATAAAACAACTTGAGATTACGAGGAACAAACGAACATTTTCAAACGAGCAGCTTCTTCGTCAGCTCCATCGCAAGACGTCATCGCGATTTAAACGCTGCCAAGAGCTGGATACGCTATCGAGAGTCCATTAACGTTCGCAGACATGCATTGATTCATAAAGAAAAAGATTATTTTACTCTCTAAATCTTTTGGAGTAAAAAGTTGAATCAGTCTTGAAGAAAGAGTGAAAATTGTTTACTCTTGAATAAGAGTGGCAGATTTTCACTCTTTTAGAGTGAGATTCACTCCAAAGGAATGAAATATCTCTCCTTTCTTTAGAGTGATTCCATTCCTTAGAGTGACTTGCACGCCAAAAAAATGAAATTTTATTCTTTTTTTTTTTTCAAGACTGGTTCTATTTTCTCTCTGTCTCTTGGAGTGAGATTTCACTCCAAAAGATTTAGAAAATAATTCTTTCGCGAAGACAAAAACATTATTGTTAAATATTAAAGGAGAAATGGTAAAAAAAAGTACAATTGAACCCTTATAAAAAATATGTGTCCCTTATTTATGTGTAGGAAACAACACATATTGCTCAGCAAAATTAAAAAGAGACACTTCCATGGATTTTCTTGTTAATATATAATAAACTAAATTTAGTTCATAAATAATAAATTAAATTTGAGTCAAATTAATACATTCCTTGAATCAAATTCTTGTTTAATTCCATTGTTTTAATTAAATTAACGACATATTGGATAGGAACAGTGTAATCTGTGGAAATAATTAAAAATAACTCAAACTGGATACAATTTGACATTATAAATATAACATTATAATAAATATAACATTATAATATATACAGTATGTAAAAAATCTTTGTCTTATTTCACATTTTTATACTGGTTTATCGCTAGACGCTCGATTGACTCTTGGTCAAGTATCAACATTAGTCGCGCCAAGCGAACAAAATTCAGATATTTAACGTTAAATGTGCAATGAGAATACGGAGTACTCTATTCAGGACGGTTCCGGTCTTTATAATTCCGATATATTGCCTCCATGTGATAATCGAGCTGCAGACTGCGCCGGGGAACCATTATAGCTTCACTTAACGTTCCACGGCGCGTCATTCCAAGTTGCATGCCATACATTTTCACGTACACGGCGAAACCACTGCACCAGGTTGTACGTGTGGGTCTTCTTATTTCCGCGCGTGCTGCACATCAAGCGTCGCCGATGTTTATTTACTAACAGAGACCGCGCTGCGAGAGCTCGCGAATTTACACTCTCATTACGCGGATCGCGGGAGGGAAATTACTGGCGGAATTACTTCGAAAGATTTGAAAAGCAGAAGATTAAAGTAGTGCGAAAAGCAGAAGATTAAAGTAGTGCGAAAAGCACTCTGCTTTTTCGCTCCCACAGTAAGGGTAAAACAAAACATTTATTTAATCCAGTTGATTTCCGATCGTTTGCAGCTCAGAGATTAATCAGACAATCCATAAATAAAATTCAAAGCTACTAATTACTATTATTAAGTTTCATATACAACAATTACGATAAAAAGATACGTTCTTAAATTTTAAGTAATTTAAATTTTTCAACACAAAATTATATTTATCTTTTTATATAATCTGGTCTGCGTTAATATTAATTGTAAGAGCATCAGCGTTTTATTAAAAAAAAAAGCGCTACAATATGAGATAAAAGTGTTTGGTATTTGAAACTTGATAAATAATAAAGTAATTATCATTACTAACTTTATTTTATAGTTATTGTAATGTATAGTAAATATATAATCATTTTATATAATTTTTAAATAATAATAATTATTATTATTATATGTGTGTATAATTTTACAAAAAATACACATAGTTGGCACGAAAAATAATTAATAATTATAATTAAACTGTGACATAATTGCAATTATTTTTTCTTTCAATGTGCATCTTCCTCGCACGAAGAAGATGTACAATCAATTTTTCCAGGCGAAAAAATTTGCTCCACGTTGTCGTAGGACAAGATCCGTCTTCGCCGATGGATACATCCGTCTCGACGTCTTAATTTTTTGATATAACGACCAGAGGAGAGCCGGATTTCACGACGGATATATACGCGTGAGGTGCTGGTGTCCGATTGCCAGGCGCGATTTAGAACAACGGTTAATCTTCCGGGAAAGTTTCGTCGTGCCATCCCGACGTTCGCCCAACTTTTCTGACGTCCGACATAGCGAAGCGTTCAATCGCGGCTGTCACGTCTTACCGCTGCGCTTCTTTTTGCTCTATGAAACTCCCGCTTTTCTCGTCCACGCCTGTTTCGCGGCGACGACAACGACGACGCCAGTCAATCGAAGTTTGTGACATACCCGGACATTCGCACACATGCAAGCAAGATCGTCCGAAAGCAGGAATTCGTCGAAGTAGATATACGGACGACTAAAACGACTCATAACTTAAGTTACGTGTATGTTTACCATCGTGAAGAAAACGATTTAGCCGCGGACTATAAGTTCTCTGCTGCTATCATTCCAATCGATATTTTTGTTACGAGTCCGTGGCATATCTTTAGCGTAGGCATATCTTCAGAGAGATCAATTTATTTTGATAAAACCACCCCTGGTTTATTTTCGGCGCCGTATAACATGAAAGAAGGATATAATTTTTTTCTTGAACGTTCGGGATTGATTTATTTTACATTTGCTGATGTATTTCCCTTTACGGAAGATTGGTACATTTGTTCATGAATTATGTTATTTTGGTACTAAGAAATTTGAATATCAATTTGACATAAAATATGCAAATAACATAATAAACTTCAAAACGTAAATTCTACAAATGAAGGAAATATGAGTTATTTTTGCTTTAACATATCAGAAATGTTAATTTTACTGGAAAAATATATTTCCAGTTTACTTACAAATTGCTTCAATGCTACATTTTTTATTTAAATATTTTTACATAACATTTGTGTTGCTTTTTAACATATTCTTGTGTTAAATTAACAACAAAAATTTGAGTTGACTATTTAGAACATATAAAGTATGTTAAATTTAACACAAATTTTTCAATTGTGCATGTAACATACATATGAAAAGAAATCCGGATAAATTTTAAAAAACTTTTTTGAACTCTGTGTGGAACACTTTTACTTCCTAGTAAACGGAAGTGCTAGAGATAAAGACAAAGTGTCCACATGAAGTTAAATCCATCATCTAGCGCAAGCTTAGCGTCATATCGTCCAGTCGCACCATTATTCGCTTCATGTTCCGCCTTATGAGTAATAAGAGACAAACGATGCTACACAATATTTCATCAAACTTCGCCTCTGTGTAGCTACGCTCCATAAAACGAATCCCACCTCGGTGCAAAGTTTGTAAACCTGCGTACCGCCAATAACGGAGTAAATTGAGAGCCTGTAAACGTAGTGTCGTCATCGTTGTCGTTGTCGTCGTCGTCGGCGTCGGCGTCAGCGGCGGCGTCCCGGAATCCCGGATATGGATAACGATTTAATTCCTTTCGCACTGGAGTCTATTCCCGGCGGAAGGCCTCGCATTCGTGAAGAGTTCCCTGGGGGCGTCGCGCAGTAAAAAGGATAACGAGGGCCGGCCGCGTGGAGAATGCACTTTGTATGCAAACGCACGGAGGACGGTCGTTAATTCCCGAGCACCGAACGAACCGAGAGCGAGCAGCTCGTCTCCTTAGATAACCCCTCGTTACACCGAATGACTAGTTAAAACTTCTCTCCAGCCATCGACTAGCGTGCGCGGATCAAATCCTATGAGTACTCGCTCCGACGCACGAACGCGCGAACTCATTAACGACGATCTCTTTCTCTTTCATCGTCTTGGGGCAAATCGATCATGTAGTTTTGTGCACGACATCGACGAAAGATAAGAAGAAAATTACCTTCTTGCAATTTTACGTGCATTATTCCAACTTAGAAATGGAAAAAAAACACATTTTTTTTTACCTCGGAGTAAAAACCGAATAAAAATCTAGTTTTTTGATGGAAAAATGATTACTTTTTTATCAAAATCACGAAAAAATGATTAATTTTTAAATTAATAATGTAAAATTAATTTTTTTTTATATTCATCATTAAAACATTTAATATTAAAATGTTTACATGTAATGTGGAAGTAAATTTCTTTTTTTTAACAGTGTAATTATCTTTATATAGAAATCTTTTGAATGAATGTAAAAACTGAATTTTAGAACACCAATATGGTATCAAATACTCCAAAAAAAAAAAATACATATTCGAGTTGAAAACTTTCAGGGTAGAGTAAGAAACTGATTTCTATTGAATGTCTTTACTATCTCCGAAAGCTTTCTATTGTCTTCTCGATTCTCTCGTACACCTTAATCGAACGGATACGAGTCGCTGCATGGCAGAAATGTCGTTTCTTGCAAACGCGCGACAAGAAGGAAAAGAGTTATTGTAATCCCACGCGCGTCTGTCTAAGGACGATTCCTTCGAATAGTCGGAACATCGAATGCGATATATGCAGCAATACTCGAACGTTATTTCCTCGGAGATGCGTGTCGAGGACACGTGCAAATTAAATCTTTCCGTGTCGCGCGACGTATACGTATGTATGTACATACGTCCGGTACGACATGGACGGAGAGTCGTGTATCAACGTATGTAGGTATCGACGCGTTCGATCTTTTCGCGTGCAACTTTTCCGTCACTTGCAATTTCTGAGATCGATGAGTTGGAATCGCTAAATCAGTGATACGCAACTTGCGGCTCACGTGTTTGAATTTTTTGCAATTTGCCGGCTTACAACTGAAAAAATATAAAATTTATTTTTTATTTTATACAAATAAAATGCGGCCCAAGAGATTTTATCTCTTATTTTCTAAAAATAGCCTTCTGAAAATAATTCTTATTCTTCCTGCGGAGCTGATGTGGGTTGGACTGAATATGCAGTGATTATTTGGATAATAAAGCTTTCGATGAGTAAAAATAATTCAGTTTTCTCTGTGAAGTAATCAAGGTCAAACAGTTCAATTTTTTTTATATTACACCTGCATAAATTTGGATTACTCTTATTAAAATAAACTTTTAATGGAGCATATTGCAACCAAGTAACTCTTTGATTGATGATTTTAATAAGATTTTGTGTACGTTAAAATATAGATGAAAATAAGACACACGTATTTTTTTTTAGAATTGTTGAGTTGTACGTTAAAATTCTTCTTTGAAGAAAACTGATTTGTTCTTTCTAAATGAATGTTATCATGTCTAAACCGTGCAAGATATAAAACAATATTTTCAGTAAAAGTTGAATAGCTTTTCATAATAATGATAAAAAATTTTTGTAATTGTTTATGAATAAAATATTTTTTGTAAAAAGATTTTCTATCACTGTTTGTAAATGTGTTAAAAAACATTTTTTATATTTTTCACAGTTTAGACGATATTCAGTCAGAAAGAAAAAAATCGTTATTTTTTTTCAGGGAAGGTTTCATTCTCTTAATGTGCGACTCAGTACTTATAAAAAAAAACGTGTCCCTTATTTTTGTCCATATTTTAACATGTGCGAAATTTATTAAGATTGAAGAGGAAACACTTGATTGTGTTCTCTTATTAGTACTCATTTTTTTATACAAGCCATAGTTTTTTAAAATTAATTAATGCCTGTAATCAATTTATATTAAATGGGTTTCACAACCCAGTGTCATTGTGTTACAGATTTTGGCGTCAATTCCGAAGGTTTGAAAAAGGTTGTGCGTCACTGCTCCAAACAGTCAACATTTCGATCCAGATCAATTCGCTCCTGATTGATTTGTGTTTCGTGCAGGATGCGGTTTCCGTCGTCCCCGAGCGAATCTTTGCGTCGCGAAATAGCGATTCGTTCGTTGCGCGAGACATATAGGATTTATCCGTAAAAAAGAAAATCTTGGATGAACGTGCTCTCTCTAATTCCTTAACTTTATCCATATTGCATAAACAATAATTAAAAAGACGGAACTTTTTCGTTGGCCTTGATCTACGATATTACTGTAGAATGGTTTATTACCGGGTGTACAATATTACTCACTCTCGTTTCTCCCGCTACTATTTCCAGTCGTTATGAATTTTCAACGACTGTTCACTGTCTCAGTTTCAACTTTGATTCCTTTTTCGTTTCAACAGGCCTTCTTATCTATCAGAGGTGTGAAAATTATTTGAGTACAAATCAATTAAATAAAAATTAAGATTCAATTCGATATGATTCTGAATCTTTATGATTTGAATTCAAACTACTCAAAAATTTCAAATCTAAGAAGTTACGAAAATAATATATATTGACAATCTTAATAAAAAAGATCATATTTTCTAATAATAAGTAAAACAATCTTGTTATTAAAATAAAAGTTATTTTACTAAGACTAATCAATTTTTAAGGTCAAAATTATTTAATTTAAATTTAATTATAATTAAGTAGTTGTAATTTCAAAAACCAGTTTCAATTTCTACTGATTGTGAGTTACTCTTCAGTCTGCTTTTGATGTCCACTGATTAATTCAGTCACGTGGAACAACTACACACCAGATTCATATCGATTTGTACCTATATTTTTATTTGTAATTTTTGTACCGTGTCCCTACTGTCTAAATGTAAATAAAATATATTTTTTTACTTATATTAAACATTTAACTACATGTATATTTAAAATTATTTTATATCATATAATCATTACTATATTTCTCATATCTTTTTTATCATAAATTAAAATTCAACTTAATAATAATTAGATTATTAATTATTAATAAAAGTTATGCTTCAATGATTCAATTCAATTTGATTTGATTCGAAAAAATTAAATTCGACGTCAGGCAACCTTGATTCACATCTTTACTATTTATTCGACCTGTTAAACTAATAAATTCTACAGATTCTTTTAATGTTTAATGGCCTATCAATCTATCTGTCATCAGTTCGATTCTATAACAAATCATAGTTATTGCAACGTACTATTATACCGTAGCGAAATTTAATTCCAATATAAGATTAACAGAGATCCCGAAGCGTCTAATAACTGTTGTTCAAAGGTATCCACCTAGAACAGTTTATTAACTCAAGAATGAATGTAGCGGCTGCACTTGACGGAGGTATGAATAAGCTACCAGAGAACATCGCCCATCGGTCGGCTGCGGAAATAATGGAAACTTCGTATTACGTGCGTTTTTCAACAAGTGTGTGAATACCGGTGCAGAGACGCTATGAGTATGACGAGACGTATCGCAAACTTTAGGAAAAAAACGCTCCACTAAATTCAACATTTGACTTCCATCACGCTACCTCGGATCAAATATCTAGATATAGTAATTTTAACGCGGTGAAACTAAATATCTCTACATTAACCTTCTGAAATTGACAGTGGCTCTATTGAACCCACAAGTTAGATATCAAAGGAGCAATGGTAACTCAATCCCTTGAGTTAAATAGCGTTTTGTTTCAACTTCCTGTGTGTCAAAATGTAAATCAATCCATTTCTGTAGTTAGTTGAGTAAACAATGTCCATATTAATGTACTTTGTGAAAATAATAAATTAAATTTGAGTTAAATTTAATATGTTTTCTTGGGTTAAATTGTTTGATTTAGTGTTGTTTTAGTTAAATTAATGACATATTGAGTAGACCTTAAAAATGATTAAAAGTAATTTAAATTAGATGTAATTAGAAAATGTTTTTTTCTTCTTTATATCATTTTAATCGTAGGATATTGATATTCCACAGATAACGCCCGGTGATAACGTCAGAGCCTAATACAAAGCCTAATACAGTGGATCATTTCCTATTTTTTTAAATTTGCCCGTTTCGATCAGGCGCGAATCATTCAAACGCGTGTACATCCCTCGCGACATGATAAACGATGCGTTTAACGATCTACGCGAAAACAGCCGCTTTTATAGAGTTAAAGTAACCGTTCAGGTGCGCGACATCGCAAAGTAGTTACGCCGCGGGGATGTTGACAAATGGACGCTACAGCTGGCTTCTCTCTCAGGATTTCGATAAATTAAACATGTTGGGAGGACGCGATTTGTAAAATGTCGCCGTGGGATGCCGGGCGCCGTCACCCGGTAAGACATCGAGACATTTTTCTTCACTATTCCTGTATTTGTTGACATACACGCGCACTTGCTGAGAACGCAAGGTGGAGGCAAGATATTAACTTCAGGTGTGACAATGATTCAGCATCGTAAAGTGCCATAGTATTTATCAGTTGTAAGAATTTTAACACGTAACTTGAACGTAATATTACTCCCTTATTTCAAGAGTTACACAGCTCAAAAAATGTAATTTAAAAAATTATTTTCATAAACGAGTTAAATAAATATTATTCTATTAATCATCACAAATATGAACTAATTTAACATGATGAAAAATTGTCAAAACTAGCCTCTAATCAGACTAGTCATAAGAGGGCCTATAATCAAGTAGATTAATCGCGCATTATTTATAAAGTTTAAGTACTTTGATTTCTTAAATAACTGTTTACAGCTGTTATTGTCACACTAATGCCCGTTTCCACTAATGTAGATTAATTTTAATCTCGGTTCAACTTACTCTTCGTCTTTTTCTAGTTCTAAAGATTAGAAAAAGACAAAGTTTAAGTTGAACCGAGATTAAAATTAAAATCTACATTAGTAGAAATACACATAAATGGGTTTTACGGCATTCAAGACACTCGTAAAAGATATCAAACAATAATGCATTACTGGCGCCTCCGTCAGTAATGGAAAAGGGAGGAAAGTTTTATACCACGTAAATCAATGTTCTAACACATGACAGCTGTTTAAGGGGCGAAAAAAAGATCGGCGTGAAAGTCCCTCGACCTTCGTATCGCATTCAAGAGATGTGCGCATTAAATATCTATGCGTTTTATAAAATTTATTTCTGTTAGCCGGCTCTTTAACAATTCAGGCTCTATAGATTTGTCACTTCTCTCGTGCCTTTTCCTTGTTAGCGAACCGATAGATGAGGGCGAACAAGAAAACGCCGGGGAATCGGCCAATCAACGTGATAGGGTTTAGTAAACGAACCGTGACCCGAAAACGGGTCACTGACACATTAATTCCAGTCTCAGTGTCTGCGTGCGTTAACGAGCACCGACGCCCACCGACGTCCGTCCGGTCGTCTTTTAGAAAAATGGAAAGCGCGGATCAGCCGCGGTAATTTCCGGTAATTGACGCGCGACGGCCACTTTAATATCATTCTTCTCGTCTTACGAGATTCCAAGCGATTCGTCAACACGTACGTCTCAGTGGACCGACGAATCTTCGCATACATTAAGATAAAAAGACATAATGGTAACAACTACTCTCTAAATCTCGTGGAGTAAAATCTCACTCGAAGAAACTGAAAATTTAGCCCATCTTGAAAAAAGAGTGATAATACAGCCACTCTTATTCAAGAGTGAGATTTACTCTTTTAAAATGAGATTCATTCCGAAAGAGTGAAATCTCAATCCCTTTTTTGGAGTGCAATGCCAGGGTAGATGGAACCTCACTTCAAAAAAGGATATGAGATTTCATTCCTTCCAAAATGAGTAAATCTTACTTTAAAAAGAATAAAAATCTACCACTCTTGAACAAGAGTGGTCGTATTTTCACTCTTGAAAAAGACAGGCTACATTTTCAGTCTCTTCGAGTGAGATTTTACTCCACGAGATTTAGAAAGTATACAGGTGACAGTTATACAAGTTTTATATGTAGAATTAATGTACGCATAATTAAATAAATTATTTTATAGTTACTTTGTAATTATAAAATATAGAATTAGAGTAAAAGTAGAATTAGAGTAAATGGATAGAGTAAATATAGAATTAGAGTAGAATTAGAATAAAAAAAATATATAAATTACAAGGTAATAATTATTGCGTAATTTCTCGCAATTTAAAAAATGTTTCTGCTACTTCAATTTCAATTAATTATAAGAGAAACTAAGGCAACTTATATATCAGTTTTCGCACAAGTTTAATTTCGTAACTCTATTCTTCGCACGTAACGAAGGATAAATAACGACAGGCTTATTAGGATGACTTATTACATTAGATCACGTCGCATTATTACATTAACGCGATGAAGAAAGAACGCTTCGCGCACACGTCTAAAGGTCCAGTGCATACAAACTACTAGGCAATTATTATTGCATAATTTCTCAATTTCGAAATCCTGTTACTTTAATTTCAATCTCAATAAAATGCAGCAACTTATATACATTTTCAGCACAAGTTTCAATAAATCAATATTAATATTACATGAAGAAACAATGCTCTAACATTATTTGCACGTATGTATTTATTCTCGGAGTTTCGTTCACGTATCAAAAGAGTAATTTTAAGAAAACGATAAAAGCGAGGAAGTAGATCGAAGTACTAAACCCTCATACTCTCACCGTTTAGCGAAGAAATCGAGAGACCCTAGTGAAACCTGGTTGGTTCTCTCTTGACTGTTACTGACGGACGAAAGACGAGAAATCGTAATTTAAATGGAAAGACGCAATTTTGCCTTAATGTGACGGCTCCAACGTAAAAGTTTTACGAGCTTCCATGATGCGTCGCGTAGCCGGACGGAAAACTCGACTTTCATTCGCGCGGCATTAGCCAATTTCCGGACGATTCTTGCGACTTTCATACTCCAACGAGCGTGTACCGCGCGCTTTAATAAACTTTAGGGAAAGGAAAGAACCGAGAGAACTTTTCCCTCGCAATTAAAGTGACTGCCGTTCCACAGACGCTTAGGAAAAGCTCTACAAGGTGGCTGCAGAACGCGAAATCTGGGTCGGTTGGTAACAGAGTCGGCTGGTGAATAGTTGAATTTCCCACCCAACACTCGGTTATTATCGACCGAAGAAGCTTGCGTTACCAACAAGCTCGTCGAGCTTATCGGCGGTTGAAAGCTCGAGGTTGGTCGGTACAAAAGTTGATAAGACCTTGCTAACTTACTGAAGTTCATTCGTCGTACATTAGTTGAAGATAATTCAGAAACGATTACCGAGCTGTATCAGAAGATGAAGGCCGTTAACCATATTGAAATTGATCACAAGCCAATTCACAGAGCTCATGGAAAACGCTTTAAAAATATCGGCTTGGATTTAACACCATGCGGTGTTTATATAACTTTTGATATTAATATAAATACCAACAGGTGTGAATTTAAAACCCCTGGTGTTTATATCAATACTATTAAGATGTGGAAACCCATAATGGTAAATCCATTAATAGATTTAGACAGAAGCCTACAAGACCCACGTCTAAAGACGCCTCCTTCCAAGTAACAAAATTATAATAAAGTAAATTTTATATTTGTGTAGAATATTCATCATTTGTGATAATGTTCGCCAATGTGGCATCTTGTGGTATTTTGGCGTATAAAAATAAAATCTTAATGTTTTGGTGGAAAAGTAATACTTTTCGACGGTAGCCAACTTTTTTTATTGTTCATTTGTCTGAAAAGGCGCGAAGAAGTAAGGCTTAGGATGTAAAAATGTATGAATCCGCCACTGATTAATCCATATCATATTGGTATTAATATTAACACGAATGAGAATTATACAGATCGTATGGTATTAAATTCACACTGATATTTTTTTTAATGTAAGCATTTTGTACATCTCTGTGAATGGCTGTGATCAATGGTAACATGATTAAACGGGACACCCCCCGCATTAAATCTGAATAATCTTCTATTCACGTTATATAACTATCAATAAATATATTAATGCTAAGTATAATTTGCAAAGAGCTTTGGCAATTTTAACTGTTTTAAGTAACCAAATTTTTATTAGTGTGCTTGAAGAAGTTTCTTTTCGTCGCATTTATATCCGAAGTAAGCTAGCAATTTTTTATTTAACATTTACGAAGCGGAAGAAGTGTCGACATCTAATTACGCTCAGGAAATTCCGCGGAACGAAACGGTAAATACGGGCGTTAATTGGTTTCAATGGACGGTAAAAGCTTGTAACAAGAGACGAGACGCAACGAACGGCGCAACCGACCGTACGAAAACAGGAAATCAATGGAAATTGGCAAAAAAAACGCGTATCCACGTTTTTCGATTGTTTAAATTCGTGGATTTCGATGGAGTTTTAATTTGGAATTGAAATACACGAAAAAAACTACTGACGGTCGATCAACGATTGAGCGAACTATATGCAAATTTAGGACACTTGGCTAAAAGAAAGGAAAATTACGATGGGAACGTTAACATTTTAGTACGTTCAGGAACGTATCAGTGTAACGGTCAGAAACTGGTAGGTATTAAATGCGCGACAAGTATAAAACGGTGGAAACGGCTAAGAACACTCAGGGATCCCGTAATAGATCCTGAAGAGTGATTTAATCCTATTTCCGTCGTTCTACGCGACGGCCCCGTGGAGACGGAATGAAAAATTCCACCGCGGTGACAGAATATTCTAGGGAAGTTGCGAGAATGATTAAGTGAATCGTGATGCAACGTTCGCCCGCTGTTCCGGATTTACGAAATCAAGTTAACTCTCAGTCTCGGGGCTCTCTCGCTCTTATTTTTCCTCGTCCAACTATCCTCCTTAACCACGGGTTCCGTTCCTCTTTTTGTTTCCAGGTTACTCCGCGGCGGCGCTTCTCGCGATCCTTTTCTGCATCCCTTTCGCGCTGAGGGTGCTCATCCATAAGGAGGCCGGGGGATGGAGTAGCTGGATCCAGGCCTTCTATCACGCTCACCTCGAGCTCTTCCTCGGGAACGGCTGTTTGGGTACGATGAATTGTTATTAACATGACAGAATCCCGCGGAAATTCCGCTGCAGAATGCCACATACAATTAATAACTTGTTCTCTCTCTCTCTCTCTCTCTCTCTCTCTCTCTCTCTCTCTCTCTCTCGTAACACTTACACTTGCGTATTACTCACATATTTATACTTGTTATGAGTTTAAATTTTTATTTTTTTATTTCTCTACATTTGTAAATATTTATATTTTATTTCTTTATTTTATATTAATGCTTATTATTTTTTCTATTAATTCAGTTTCTATTTTTTGTAATAAATTTTCAATTGTATTTAATTTTAGCGCTTAAAAGGACGCTATTTCTAGAGCGCTTAAAAAATAGCGATATTTATACCATATTTCTGTTTCTCTTAGTTTCGAGCTTTAGCTAACAAGCTCTGCTTCTCGTTGCTCGCATGTATTGTTTCATTTATCTTCACAAATTTTAATGTTAATTTTATTTTGTGTATAATACATTTTTTTCTTCGTATACCTATTTTTCTTATATTTTCGATTTTGTTTTATTTTTTTTTTACCATTACTCTTTATTGTATATATATTCTTAGAGGACTTGTGCTCTAGAATATAATAATAAACGCTCTATTAAACGTTTATCTATCTCTTTTTCTCTTGCACTTTCTATCTCTCATTAATATCATTCTTGTGAAAACTACTGATATGATCCTCACGGGGGGAAAAGGACTAAATTTACCTACATTCTACATTATCTATTCTCTACACTGAGCGCCGAAAGAAATGGAAGATCGCTCGTTGCAGAACTTCTCGCTCGCAACGGAAAACTTTGGCTTTTCCGTATCTTGCGGCTCTTGTAAGTTACGACGATTATGGCGATTAAAAGTTTGCTCTGGTATAGTTTAAAGAAAGAGAATTAGAGAAAATGGGACGCAAAAGAAAAAAAGAGCGTTCTGCACAGGCGACGAAACGTGATGCAAAAATTTTTCGATTAACGCCACGTATATTGCGTGTGGAAACGCACAGGTGCCTACGGAGAGAGCTTTTAAGGCCGACTCGACATAACATAGCATTATATTCGAGAGATATAGAGGTTAATTGTATGCATAGGGGTTGGAGTAATGATGCTTCTGGCATTGACAGTGGAGCGTTACGTAAGCGTCTGTCATCCTGGGCAACACACGCGACCATTCTGCGGACCACCTCACCTAACAGTGGTACTCATCCCTCTGGCTACATTTCTCGTTTATCTACCGAGTATATTTCGGGGTGAAATTACGACTTGCCTGCTGGCACCCGACGGTCCTCTAATCTACCAGAGAAGAGACAATCAGACGTTTCTCAACTCGTGGTACTATCAGGTAATTCATATTTTTTTCTCGCTTGCAAAGTTCCTCTTTCTTTCTAGCCACAACTTCGAAACGGTATTTCAAAGCCAACAACACGAATATAACGTTGTCAATTCGTCTATTTATTCCTTAATTCTGGAATATTCTTGAGTGACACAATATTTCTCTATTGATACATACAAATTATATGTACAAGAAATAGGACATTCATAATTAATGTAACACAAGTTCTTCATACATTTATACTTATAATAAAACAATATTTATAATAAATAAAATTATTATAGAATAATAATAAAAGATTATAATAATATTTATAATCTAGATTCTAGATTATAAAAAAGATTTTTGTAAACATAAATAATTTAATTATTAATTTAAAAGAAAAGATACGCGTACACTATCGAATTCAATTTTGTAATAATATGGAGTATGTAGTCTAATTGTGTGTGTGCATCTTCCCTCATAACACTTAAATAATATATAATAACGCAAAATAATAACAAAATAATAACCTTCAATAAAACTGCTTGAAAATTAAAATCATTTATCACATTCTCTGTTATAAATACTGACGTCAAAATGAATAACGGACACATTTTTAAATATCTTGTCCTAGTCTTTAACATGGCAAATTAAACTTCTTAATGGCCATTGAAAATATAGTTTATCACTAAATAATCTCGCTCACTTGTATATAAAATTTGTGTGTCGATAATATTCTAGAATTAATTACTTGTAATATCATTAATGCTAGTTATATACATATATGTGAAATATGCTTTAACGTTCTAAATTCATAGAAATATTTAACGTCAAAAAAGAAATCTGACATATAAAATTAAGGGATTCCTAGAACATTTAGCATATTTAACTACATTCTATTTGTGTATGCGAGCTTAAAATAGTTTACATCATGTTTAATTTTAAATTCTAATTTTATAGATTCTTCGTATATGACGCAAATATGTGTTTCAGGTGTATAAGGTGGTGCTAGAAGTTGTTTATAAAGTGGCGCCAACGATCCTTCTCGCCGGTTTCAATCTAAGAATAATGATAGTGTACAGAAGGTCTTGCGAGAGGCGCCGGAGAATGACCCTATCGAGAACTGTTAGCAGCGATGAGGATCCTAGAACTTTTGCTGAAGAACGGAGACTCATGCTGCTCTTGGGTAGCACCAGTATTCTTTTTTTAATCTGCGTCAGTCCTATGGTCATCTTAAATGTTACGCTCAGCGAGAGCAATCTCAACAATTATGCTTACCAGGTAAGGAGATTTATTTCAAATATTTTCATTGCATATTACCTCTCAATTAAATAATTTAACATTAATTTACAACTTTTACAAGATTTTTATTTTTTAACTAAATGATTATTTATATATATATATATTATTAGCTGCTAAGAAAATGTAAGTTAAAAGATTTCATCAACCACAGATTCAAAAAACTTGATTTCTAAAAAACTCTGCACACTTAAACAATTTACAACTTTTTTCTTTTACTTTACGGAATAAAATATATAAAAATACAAAAAATTCTCAATACCATTCAGGTGCTGAGAAATAAAAATCTTATAAATCAGGTGTAATTTTTTGACACACATATTAAACGATATATCAATAAATTTATATACATATATAATAAAAGAAGCTTCATGTCACATTTATTTTTAAATATTGTAAAAAGTTAATTGAAATTGTTATACCTAACGAATTTGCGTTATTACATAAAAAATCCTCAATCAATGAAATTTTTTAAAACTAAAGAGATGGAATTTTTTTGAAAACCATACTTCTTTTTTAGCATAAAAAATCCTACATAAAACATTTATTACATAATACTTGTTAATTATATAAAATATTAATTAAAATTTGATTAATTGGAAAAAAATGTTAATCAAAATTTGTTTTTTTAGTGCAATTACCTTCAGAACACATATTCATTCTTGCTTACAATTTAACATAAATTAACAGTAGAATTAAATTCCAAATTAAAAATTAATTCACGAAAACAACTCTACTTTTCTAGCAATTTAATTTTTATTCCCATTTTTATTCTTATTTTATTACTGTACAAGAATGGTCGATCAGGATTTACTTTTCCCCGTCTGCTTTTTCTCAATAATCGATTTTAAATTCCAACATATACATTCTCGCGTCTAATACACGACTTCATCAATTATGAATCCGTCCATTAATTCACTGTATTCGGTTGCAGGTGTTCCGTGCTCTGGCCAATCTGCTGGAAGTGATCAATTACTCCATCACATTTTACATTTATTGCCTCTTTTCCGAAGACTTTCGAAACACTCTAATTCGTACTCTGCAGTGGCCGTGGGTCAAGAGCGAGCAAGGCGGTAGGAGCCTGCCGATGAAACATTCCGCGATACCTAGACAGACGACTACGACGACAACCCCGCCAACTACCACAGTTGCGACCCCCGGACATCTGGCTCGTGCCAGCGTTTAACACGGATTTTTTGCCATCGATTCTGGCGTCAACCGCTCGGTCGCCAAGCGATGGAACAAAAAGGATTCGAATCTAGCGCAGGATTGACGCACTGTGCAACTGCAAACGTCGGGTTTTATTGTAAGAGAAAAAAAAACCTTGTTAAATAGCCAGATATTCGAACACGCCGTTCGTTTACGTCGCACGATTACGTCGGACAATCTCGTTTGCGTGTATATGGATATGATGGTGATAATAGTAATTAGTGAAAGTTTCTTACGGTGATTAAATAGCCGTTTATCGTTTCTTCGATCGATAAAAACGTCGGCAGAAAGACATTCATCTTCCGCTGGGCGTTTCCTACGAATTTTCTCATTCTTACAAGTCGATTTACAAGGAAGTATTCGAACTATGCATATTCTCTGTGTACCGGTGAACTCCGAAATAGTTGCAGAGGCACGGCCATATTTACGAAACATTCCTGCGTACTAGAGCCTAAAGTTGGGCGTGTCTACAAGGTTCTGCTGCTGCAAAATTTCAACGTTTGACCACTCCGGGAATCAAATCGACCGATTTGATTAAATAACCGATATCCGATTATCTCTCCCTCTGTCGAACAATATTCTCGCTCGGTGATCGCGTGAAAGCGTTCGTGAATGTCCAATTCGATTTCATGAAATAACGACGAGGACATAAAAAGGCAAGGAATTCTATGTATCGCCGAGTGTCCACAGGACTCTTTTGTGCTCCAAAGTACAAGCTGGAAAAGTTTCTAACATAGTCAATTGAGTTTATGCGAAGGAGAGAGCAAAGAGCGTGAAAGAGGAGAGAAATGAGAGCCGTGTCGCAATGCGTCTAACACGAGCGTGAACACGAAAAACTCATCAGAATTCGCGAGGAAAATGCGACAATAAGACTTGTGCATGTTGGAAATTAAACGAGAGCGCTCGGACGAGGCGAGAGAAAAAGGAAGAACGGATATAAAAGGGCAAAATTCGAAATGTGTCAAGTACCTGATTGTACAAGGGAATCTTTCCCGCGAGGAACCACGGGAATAGCCGGGGATGAATCGGGGTGGAAGAGACTGTGTCAAGAGAGAGAGAGAGAGTCCGGGATCATCGGAAACGGAAGACGGGAGGCGCACAAAAGGCATACCGCAGCTCTTGTGGACATTTAAAATAACGAGTAACAACAAGAAATATTTTATCGCCGCTCCGATGAATCATCGTGATTTATTTTCGTGTGAGTGCTGTATAATTAAGCCCCACTGAGCATCAGTGAGAATTACGCCGCGTTATCGGCATTAATCTTTTACACATCGCGATGTATCTTCGACGTCGATAAGCTACGTTCGATTAGACCTAAGCAATTTATGTATAGCACTCGATAACGCTTCCCATTCCACGTTCCCCGGGACGGGAATTGAATTTCAAGGAGGTTCGCGTATTGAAGGAACGAAAAGAGCGTATCGCGATGCGGGAGCGAACGAGCGGTACGAAACTACTGGTCTCGCCTTTTGGATCTAACGAAAGGACCCGCTGCCGGCTACGATAATAATATTCCATCGAACTCTCTCCGAAATAAACCGCTACCTCTTGATTACATCGCGTTCCAAAAATAGATGCTGCACACCAGAGAGATATTCTCATTTCTCCGGAAAATCGATAATTAAATTCGTCGCAACGGGTCCGTCCGCGTTCGCGGTTCGATGGTGATATTATTTCGCTTTATTTGCATACGTAAATTCCAACGAAGAATATTTCGCGACGTGTACCTCTCTTCCCGGGACGCGGCGCGTCTCGTTTAGTAACTTTGGCGAAGCGCACGTGTGAGCGAAGAAATAAATTCAAAGAAACATCTATTCTGTTTTCAGAATCCCTGCATCCTCCCCATCCTTATTATGTAAACTTTTACGAAGCGTAAAAGTTGTAGGGTGTGTATAATTTACTTGAAAATCGAGAAATATGAAGGAGACGCTTTGAGCCATTCCTTGTTTTTATCTACCCACTCAGAAAAGATTAATGGATCAGTCGATATGTTGACAAAAAGTCAATGTCTAATATCGTTTAATTTTTTTTTTGTCAGCTTCAATTCTTATCACAATTATTTTTATGTTAATTGACTAATTGCGAATATTTGTGAGAGATTTCTATCGTCTCTCGATCAATTCTGCGCCAAATATACAGAGAGAACGATTGTGCTAAGTCTGTAAAACTTTTAGATTAAATTTCATTTTCTGAAAAGTAAAATCATCACTTTTAAGATTAAAATTAGAGTCACTTTTTTTCAAAACTAGCTTAATTTTTGCATTTTACAGTCAGATTTCGCTCCAAAGAATTTAGAGAGTACATATAGCTAAATTTTTAGGTATTTCACTAAAACCTTTCCGTTATATTGTTTTCGAATGAGCATAATTTATTGGTGAGACATTGGTTAAATTAACACGCAATGGGGGCTAATATTTTGTACCAATATATTTGTCACTAGAGAATTTTGCGTCAATACTATGTACAATAGATTTGACCAAAAAATATAAAGTTTACAGAAATGTTTGCAATTACTAAATTAACATAGAAACAATTATACTGAGATAAAAAAATGACAAAAATATTTAAATAATTTTCAACCATTTGACTATCGATTTGACTAATTATTTCCGGCTTTTAGTATTTTATTCTCTGAGGAAATAAATTATGTTCCACATACTTTAGAATTCTACGCTCTCCGAGTTCCTTGAATCACTATTTTCTTCGAGCAATTTACCGTTTTTTTTTTTTTTTCGACAACCAATAAAAATATCTGCGAGGTGCTTCAACCAACGCTCGTCACGTCGAATGCGACAGCAGCAGCTCGCTGTCGAACCAGATGACGAGTGCATGACGAGCGCTCAGTGTACCTAGCCTCGCGGAAAGAACTCGTGCAAACAGGCCGCGTCCATTAGTTCTCCTTTCGATCGGTTTTTGCGTCATGCGTCAGTCCGTGAAATTTCGATATTTACCGCGCGGATCGATAAAGCCCTCCTCGCGTGTGAAGCTTCGTGAGGATATAACACGCGCGTTCCAGCAATATAGAGTACTGATTAAACGCGACAGCAGGCGGAAGCGCGACGGGGAGAATCTCCGGCGGATGGTTCTCTTTCCTTTGCGGGAAAAACGTGGTTCCTGACGCAAGCGGTACCAGATGAAACGGGAGAATAGGAAAAAAATAGGATTTTCGCCGGAGTTAAGTGGAGGGCGGTAACGAAAACTCCTCCATCGTTGGTGGATCGCTATTTAGAAATAATTTAGACCAGCGCGGTGTGCACCAGGGATTTGTTTCGATTACTATAAATATGTCAAGATGGGCAAACCACACCGTACGCATACAATAACGTGTACACAGTAAAATGGATGGGTCATCGTTCGCGGGAATAATTTAAGCGCACGTACATCGTTCTCGGGAATAACGGAAAGATATATTATGAGAGAAATGTGTTACAAGAGCGAATATATATACTGTATGTCATAATAAAGTTTCGAAATACGTAGCCGTCCGGGATATTTACCCTCGACGGTATACCATCACTCTCGAATGTAATGTTAGTGTCTCTCTTCTGGTCAGCAAAAGAAAGAATGAATAAATAAATGAGTGAACGAATGAATAAATGAATGAATCAATCTCAATTTATTAGATGCTCGGGGATAGAGAGAAAGAAAGAGGGAAATATTTCTCCAATATATATCTAAAGAATAAAATCACTCCGGAAGCAGTGCGATGTGTCTATACGATAAAGTGGAGACCGGTGACTCCAATGGTAGCGGTTTAATCTCTATCATATTTTTTATATACGCGGGAGGACTGCGGCGTACGGTGACGCGATAAATTTTTCCGGATGATTTATTTTTATTAGTTTATTTTTCGAGGAGAAGGTCCTACACCTCGTTTCTGTACTATGTAGCTTCCTTTGATTCAAAGTTGTCTCATGAATTATTTTGCCACGTTGTTGTTAGCGATAAATCGTTCGACATGAAGTTCGAGAAAATATTTTATTTTGAACAACCAACAATTGAAGTAATTTAAACGGCCCTACTCAACCCTTATACTGAAAAAAAAAATACTAAATTTTAATATTTGTTTAAATTTGTTGTAAGTAAATATT
Organism: Trachymyrmex septentrionalis; assembly: GCF_001594115.1. Taxonomy (NCBI): domain Eukaryota; kingdom Metazoa; phylum Arthropoda; class Insecta; order Hymenoptera; family Formicidae; genus Trachymyrmex; species Trachymyrmex septentrionalis. The sequence continues at coordinate 454,130 of NW_017305601.1, read as the reverse complement.
TGCTAAATGTAAATATATATTTATTTGATACAAATCATTAATTAGATTTAACTATCATTAATTTTTGTGTTGAGTAAATTTACTGTAACTAAATGTTTACTTAGAACTATTAAAAAAAATATATATTAAATTGATGTAGTAAATTTTTTTTATGCATTTCATACCATTAGCTTATTCATATTCTGCGCATTTCTTTCTTTGAAGTACTAGAAGCATATTTGATGAAATAATAGTCTCTATTTTTTTCCATTTTTTTAATACACAACTTTACAAATACTTTTTAAAAATGTTAAAATGTATTTAGAAATTATCTAATATTTTTTGTATATTGATAAAAGTAATAAAAATTGACTCGAGACACAAATCCATTGTGTGTCATAAAGAATCGAAAAATCATTGTGTGCACTAAAAGCTAATGTATAATAATATCATGTCACGAGGACATGATCGGAAATTCACATGAAAAGTCGGTTCATCAGCTTGTTGGTTTTGCGCGATTTGTCAACAACGGTCGCCGCGGATGCGGGATCCGCATTCGGAATCACGTCGAAATCTCATGCCACCGACAAAAAAGTAGCGGCGACTTGGCTCGCGACGCACCGAGCTCTGGAATTTTTGGACGAAATGGTACCGGTCGCCGGTGGATGAGGTCATTCATGGTGGGGGTTGCTCTTTGGGTGGGCGTCGCTGGGTCGATACATGGGTGGCTTCGTTCGCCGTCGAAGGCACCACGGGGTAAACGAGTACCTTGTCTCTACCCTTCGACTTAACTTTCGGCGACTACGAAGTCGTACGACTCCTCCTGTCGAATTAACTTGGACTTTATAAGAGCTTGGACTTTATATTATTCAATGTTTACTAAAGGAGACGTCAATCAAGGGTAAAGACCATTTGTTTTGTTTTTTAATTATCTCTTTTTTACGAGCTTTCCTTAAAAAAAAAAAAAATAAGGTATCACGAGAGCGGAATTATTATTGCATTGAAAGAAAAGCTTATGGTATTTGTAATTCTAATTAAATGTTTTAATTATGATTATTAATATCAGTAATAATAATTATATCGTTTCCTTTTTTAAAAAATGACTTAATCGAAAAATTAAGTTCTTTATAGAAAAGGGAAAAAGACCGTTTTTCATATATTAATAAAAAATTGACTGATCAAATAATAAAAAAAATATAAATATAATATTAAAAACATAGTCTTAGAAACATGATTAAGAGATTTTTTTAACTCTTAAAAAACAAATTTTTTTTAATTGTGACGATTTTTATGCGCTACAAAGTTATAACAAATCCGGAATAATTCATAATTTGAAATATCATCAAGATTATATTTATCTTGCTCAACTAAAATGACTAAATACATACAAAATAAAACAATTTTTTCCTCAAACTTCGAGCTACAAAACTGTCTTATCTTTAAATGTTCTTTGTAGAAGATTCTCCTTTTTATTTACAAAAACGATCAAAATATTTCGCTTTTGTAGAAGGTATTAGAATCTCTTTGAAAACATTAGGAACGAAATAAGTACTTTGGTGGGTGGACTGTAAAATTAAGATAATTTATTTTTAATGAATAATTATTAATTCATTCATAATAATTCGAAAATTACATTGCTTTTTAATCACTTTTGAAGTAAGGAAACGATATGTATGTTTTATAAACAAATATATAATTCATCAAAAATAACTATAAAAGAATCATAATTATGGTAACATGTAGTTATAATTATAAATATCAAAAACTATTTTTTCACTGTATTCAATTTATAAAATAGAAACTCATAAACAAGAAATTAAATATAAATGCAAAAATAAATTAAAAGACTATTTCAGTTGTTAATATTGCAAGTTACTTCAAGCGCACGAATCAAATGGAATCCTATTGAGATATTCAATATTTAAATACGATTAATTATTCACGCCCTTTTTATAATTAAATGCAGACATTTGTCGCCTGAAATTACTCTTAATTTAGATGTGTGTGTGTGTGTGTGTGTGTGTGTGTATTATACACACCTAATTAATAATATGGTTAACTGTACCATAAACGAATTTACTGTTAAAAATAACACTGCAACAATTACAAGACACGTTCCACGAATAAATAAAGAGACAACCAGACTCAAATCCCATTGTCCTATTGTAGATGGTTCACTAGACTAATAAAAGGGAACGAATAATATATCGACATACCTATATACAAAATTTCAGAGATGAAAATAAAACGACTCGCGCGTTACGAGTAACATAATTCAATTAAGCAGCGATATTGCATAATGTAACGTGCGTTGGTAGGACCGAACGTCCAATAATTATTGTTGAAAATTTATTAGGGTGTAAATGGAATCGCGTGGGCGACCCAGGACACAGACTGCTTATATCAGTCGCAATGTAAAGCGCGGCGCGTGCAAAATTAGCGGTCACGCAAATTGCTCGCGTGTACTTCGCCGCCCGATAGTTAACGACTCTTCCGGTTGGCTGAACCTCTAACGAAGCCGTTTCGCTCGTACGCGCGCGCGTTACATTTCCTCACACATGCCGCTGATGAAGAAGCGACTGTACCGAGACGTAATATAGAGACCCAACCGGAAATAGATCGATAAATCAGAGATCCAGCAGCGCCGGAGCACCGTCTCGCCCTCGTCCTAATTGCCGCCCGTTGTGAAGGCCCGTATGCTAACTCGCAATTATCCCAACAGTCACGAAACGTAAATCACATGCATTTACATGCCTTGGAAATGCATATCAAGAACAGTACATATATATTGATTGCATCGATAACGCGGTCCGGCTGCTGATCACTTCTGATCAGTACTAAAAGGGATTAAGGTAAGTAAAAAGATTAATTTTAATTTTAAATGAAAATCGATCGAGAAATGTTCAATACCGATTAAGCAAAGAAAGTCATCCGGTCAAGGTGGTGTCTAATGATATTTTCATGAGAACTTTACGGTTTTCAGTTCGAGCAAACTTCCCGTCAATTATTCGTCAATCTTGAAACACAGATTTTGGTGTATTATTTTTAAATGTGCTCTAGAATAATAATCTGCAATTTTTTTGATAATCTTTTGTTATTTTGAAATATATCTATCATACATATTTAGTCGCGTTAAAAGGATTAATTACCATCGGTAGGAAAAAGAATTACGCCTGATTGGAAGCTTGCGTTTGACAGACACTAGCTGTAATTCATGATCTAGCGATTGAATTCGCAAACGAAATTTATTTAAATTCCCACGTCACACTTTTTGAAATGCGGGATGAAATTAAATTAAGTATACGAAATGCCAACACATAAAATACGATTCATCCCGCCGGGTGCTGACCGAGAAGCGTGAAATTTAATGCAAATAAGTGAATCAGTCGGACGAAGCATCGGCGTGGGCGGTCTGAAGCTGGTTCTGCAACTCGTGAAATTTCGAATCATTCTCCCGGGGTGAGTGTTTGAAAAGAGACCAACCGCTACCGTTTGTCTCTCGCTTCGAAGTACGGAGACCAGGCAAACGTGGTCAAACAAAAGACCGAACGGACCGTGTCGCCGACTACGTAATTCTCGTTAAGTCCCGAGTTCAACTAGGTATAGACGAAAGATAGTCGAGTTCTAGTGCAGGCAATTTACTTTGCAATTAACGCGGCTATCGCTAAAGTAAACCATCGTAAATGCGAAGCATCTTCTGCGGCAGAGTAACTGTGGAAAAATAAACGCAAGATCGCAGCGTCTTGATTTCGCGGACGCAAAACTCTCAGGCTAGCTTGAAAGATCAAATTTCCCTTCGGAGATAGTTAAATGTATTTTTTGAGCGACGGACTAATCCGATTTTCGCGCAAACTTTCGAGCACTTCCGTAATTGCTTCACTTGCTACAGAAATATTCAATAACCGCGATTTTGCCGCCGGCTTAAGCTTTTCATTTTGCTCGGACAGGGAAATACCGTGAGAACGAAAATAATAAAAAGAAGATGATAATAATAAAATGTAAAATTCAAAACAAGTGCATAAATCCAAGTGATGCATTGTGCTTGCAGATATTCAGATTAGATACGGCGGCGCTGCAATTCCGACGGTTTCCAGGTGTATTTTAGTATAGTTTCAATTTTTCGCATGGAATACCAACGTCTTGCGCTCATATCGTTTTCTTCTTTTTTGAGTGGGTTCAGTTTCACACATGATGCGAATAATGTACCTACCATTTTATCGTTGTTGTTTATTAAATATTGAGGAAGGAATAAAATAATACATTATATATATTATGCGTGAAACGGAACGCACCTTTTGTCTTATGGTAATCAATTCCTAGATGGATTGATACAACCACGCACACAGAATTTAATATTTAAGTTGAGATTTATTTCTAGTTTTATTAAAAAGACTAAGCCTGTTCCACATTTTGGTAAACTTCAGTTTACTGTTTTATTCTCTTACTTTCTTATGCTCTTACTTTTTTACTTTTTTTGTTTATCCAATAGATAAATTACCAAATAAGTTTATCTGAAACTGGAACAACCAGCCTTTATAGAATTAATTGAATTGGTAGTTATATTTGTAATAGTTATAGTTATAGTTTTTATTCCTATTTAGTTTAGTTTTTTTACGTCATATAACTCAAAGCTGCAAAGATTAGAGCTAAAGGCGTCTTCTTTCCTCAATCATCGAAGGATATTCCAGAAAAAAAATGTAAATCGATGACTATGAAATAATGAGAAAGCCTTTGATTAAGATTTAGATTGATAATTGAAATAGTGAGAGATGACAAATGCATGAGTCTAACTCTCGGCCAGAAACTTTCAAAAGATTAAAAATGGTGCAATCTTCGAACCAAACTAAGAACATATTTGCTAAACTGCCATACTGAACTTGCTCATATCGTCGCTTGTCTCGATTGCTCCCGCAAATAGAATCATCCCTCCAAGAAACGAAAGTCACGTTTTCACCGCGATTTATTTCATCGGCGAATCGAGTAACTCTTATCGCAAATTTTCGCCCGATGTTCGGGCGTAAGACTTCCCAAAATACCACTGAAATTTCCTTCCAATTTCATCACTTCATACAACGAGAAAAATCCTGTTGCACAACCGAAATTTTGCATTTCTTGTTGCTTCTCACGGAAAAGAATGACCGAGATTGATGAGGAAGAGAGTGTACTTTATTAAGTAAAGTACGAAAAAGCAGTTTCATAAAAAGAATAAGTAATTAAAAGCCATTATAATTATGTAACAGTTATAAAAAAGCTAGAATAATAGATCAATAGTTTTGAAATAATTATATTAATAATAATATTTGCATATACACATTTTTAGAGAAAAAGACATAGGTAGATATTTTCATAATCAGTTCTTATTTCAAAAGATCGTCTTGTATAATGTTTTATATATAGAAATTCACACACACACACATGTGTAAATATTTATCATTGCTCATAAACGAAACCAACATATTGCTCCGAGCAATTTTTACATTTCTATCCCTTTTCTCGTTAGCGCGTTCCCAACCGGCGGGTGGATGGTCGAAGATATGACTTTAATTTCGCGGAGCGCAGCGAGAGAGAGCTTCATTCCCCGCGCGAGATGTATTTCACCTTTTTCTTAAATCTTAATAAAGCAGACGACGGCGAGCCATCAAAAATGCATTAAGCAAATAACAGCGGAGCGTTAAAAATTAAAAAAAAAAAAAGACCTTCGACGCGGACAAATTGCGGACGAGTAATATAAGAATTCATCCGCCGTAAAATGCGATTCGCATGACATTTGTCATAATACGAAAATATCATTTTCACGACGCTGCATCAATTACGCCGAGCGTATTCGCTTTATCAACGTAGCTCTTCTCTCGAACGCGGATCGCGCGATGGCTGAAGTTGAGGAATCGTCCTGCGGAGGAAACGGAGCGGCCACTCGCTGGGCGAGACGACATGCGGCAATTATTCACCGTAGGATCGCGATAGCTGTAAACAATGTGACGAATCACGCTTTACGCCCGCGCCACGGGAATGTATCTGTTATTGTCGCCGACATTGTTGTTGATCGCGGCTCCATTTTCGCAAGGGAGAGGATCATCGACGTTTTTATGCCGAGGACTGCAGGCGTGGAGGATTGCTGACATGCTCCACTTTCGTTTACGCTTTGTTCGTTACCGTTCGACGTACGCCACATCGAACACTTTTGTTGTTACTTCAGGAGGAAGAGGAGGAGGAGGAAAAAGAGGAGGGTATGGAAGAGGGAGAGGATAATGCTGTGTTTTCTAAAGACTGATACATACTCACGATGGTAGTTACGACCTTCATGGCTAGTCGGTAAAGGCAGGATTAAATCAAACTACTGCAGAGCATCCCAGGCATCCCAGCGATAGTCAGCGAAAAACTGCACGAGTTTTAAACGAGAACTTTGAGAGGGAAAGCGCATAGCGCGTTTGAAGCTATTATCACTAAGAGATAATTAGCCGTCGCTGAGAATTTATTACCGCAGCGTCACTTGATTGATTGATAATCATAAAAAAAGGATTAAAAGCAAAAAAGTATTACTTGGTAATGTTCTACTCTAGCGAGCTATTCTATAAAAAGCTGCCTATAAAAAACATTTTGCAATATCCTTCCTGACATATGTGATTTTCATTCATAAAATTTCATCAGCCATTATTTTTATATATATCACTTTCTTACTTCAAAATTGATATACATAAACAATTAAGTTTCCCAAAAAGGGAAAAACCTATTTTTTAACTTGACAGAAAATTATTTACTAATTGAATAATATATATTCTTAAGATGTCGGTTTTATCACTTTCGCTTCGCAACTCTTAAAATCATCCTTTTTGAATTACGATAATTTTTTTTTAAATCGTCATGACTTGAGTTGTGACAACTTTACCAATTTTTTAATTTTAGAAATTAAGTTAGTTTATATTTGATGATTGATAGGATAATATTTATTTAACTTATTCATGATCATAATTAAAAAAGTCACGTGTTTTAGTTGTGTTAATTTTGAAGTAAGGGAGTTATTTAATTGTTATTGAAGATCTAACCATATAGAGCGATTGTATAATAAGGCGGCAATGTAAATAGGCCCTTTCAGTAGCGGAAACAAAGGTAGAAGTTGAAATAAACCGTTTTGTCATCGGACCATCGAATCGGCTACTGTGATACTTTACGCTACCTTTTCTTTTATTCATGAGTCTGCCAGGAAATCCGCGTCGATTTAAATCCATCGCGTTGAATTCAACGTATCTACAGACTTAGAGAATAGTCGATGCGAAAATCCGCTATCAGCGATATATACCGCCCGCAGGCGTCGGTATTTTCTCTGCATCTCCCCTTAAATTTCGTTCAATCGAAAAATGTTGTTTCGCAGGAGCATCGCTTTTCCCAACTCTGCGTAGAATTACAGCAACTGATGGTGTTTTGAAGTGATTGATCTCATCACGGTAAAACACTGCGTCAAAAAACTTTCGCTGTGTTTCGAAATTCTACACGTATCACTTTTCGCGATTTTCACTCTCGCTCGTTTTGTAATTCGTTTATTTCTTTTGGAATAAAATTGTTAATGGATCGTAGCACAATCGTTTCATAAATCTTTCTCAATTCATCAGAATATTTGACAGCAAAACAGTGATAGATCTCATCATCACATCGTACGAAGAGAAGCTTCATTAAGTTTTGTATTTCTTTTTTGCTCATTTTTCACGATATATATAATCGTATTTCACTTTTGAAATAAAGATATTGATATAATATATCCTAGATAGAACACAGAGTTATATAATGATAGGAAGTCATCATAACTTCATTTGTCATTTGTACGTAATCTATAAGTGACAAATAAAGTCATAATGATGTCTCATCCTCGTGGTATCAGTTCTTTACTTAAAAAGTGATACAACTCAAAAAGTTAAGTTTTTCAAAAAGGGAAAAAACTATTTTGACATAATAACGCGCGATAAAAAGAACATATTCTTAGAAATACGAATAAATGTTGCCTTTGTCATTTCAAAAACCTTAAAAAATCACGATTTAAAAAAAAAACAAGATAAAGGACTACAAGCCAAGCAAGATCTTTAATATTACAATGCCAAACAATAAATAATAACTCTACAACATTTTAATCCCAATTAGGTCATTCTTAATGCTAAAAAGGCAATTAAAGTTGAAATTATTATTAAAGATAAATAATAAAATTTTTAAACGCAAATGTGTTTGCGATAAAAATTAATTAGTTTTTCAGCAATGACGAGATTCCGGTGTCCTACAAAATTATAACAAATCCGTAATAATTCATCAAAAGTGATATAACTTGAAATATTAGTTTACATTTACCTTAATTAATTAAAATAACTAAATTTAAAATAAAACAATTTCTTCCTTAAACTCTTTGGGCACTAAAATTAACTGTCTTAACTGTAAATGTTCTCTGTAGAAATTTTCTTTTTTATTTACGAAAACAACACAACTGAAAAAGTTACTCTAGAAGATATTAGGAAAACCTTTATCTTTGAAAACTTTGAAAACAACACAAGTATTATTTGACGGATGGACTGTAAAGTTAAGATAGTTTATTTTTGATGATTGACAGAGTAACATTTATCTAACTCGTTCATAGTAATGTTCAAGAACTACATTTTTGTGTCACTTTTGAAGTAAAGGACATTATTTATGATTTATGTATTTTACACAGCATCTTTATTTTTCCTTACTTTTTTTAGTTTATTGGAAACAATAATAAAAATTCTAAACGACGGCTAAGCAAAGTAATATTTATTACAGTTAGTGATAAAGTTGGACCGGGCAATAAATGACTATGATAAATAATAATAAAAACGCGAACTCTTCTCGTGAATACGAATATTCGAGTTAATTTCATAATGGAACTTTATGGAGCGCGTCGAGAGGGCCGAAGTTTCTCCCGAAAGTGCGAGGGTGCTAACAATATTTGTAAGATAAGAATTATGGTCAAATGGAAGTGAAGAGGTAAGGGCACCTTGACGCGGGGTAGAACGGAAGATAAGGAATAAAGTGGCAGAAACGGATCCGCGAAAGAGACGGCGTGTAGAGAAGCGAATGCGAAATCGAGGGAGACGGCACCATCGTTCGTGCGTGTAGCACGAGAAGGAAAAGTTTTCAGCGGGGGAAGGAAAAAGAAAAGAGCGGGAGAAGAGAGGATAGGCGGGTGGTAGTTGGGAAAATCGGGAAAAGAGAAACAAGGATGAAAACGACGCAGAACGTGATTGACTGAGACGGAGAGAGCGTCGGCACGATGATGCGAGAGAGACAGAGAATACGCGAGGAGGATCGAAGATCGGTGGAACCGTTGTGCTGGGGGAGAGAACGGGAGGGTGGATAGCCGAGCATCCTCCTCAGGTTCGAGTGGTGCGCTTGCGCTATCGTAACCCTCCAATACACATCCACGTAATGTCATCGCCGAGCCAGTCTGACGCCAGGCGCCGCGACGCTATGACGTCACTGATCCGCGCTTCGCCGACGAACGCACCTCGCCTAGCGGTTGAGAATTCATGAATGAAATCCTATTTACCATCAAGAGTATCCGGAGAGAGAATACTTGCCGGAGAACGCGTCTACGAGCGCACAGGTTCGCACGAACGCGCGCGAGCGTGAGGGGTCGGGAATGGTGAACGCCGGGGGACCAATTGGATATAGACTGGTTCGCCAGCTTCCGATCGCGCGGCATCTATCCATGTTAATCGTGTCAAGTGGCGTGTAACAGAGCCAATCTCGCGCGTGCAATCGCTTCGTGATGCAATCGCGTGGCGAATCGATACAGTTTGAATAGTCGAAATGCCGACGAGCTTCGACCGAGGAGAGCGTATTTGCTAGGAAATTATCGGAACGCGGATATATTCCGGCTTGATATCATCATCAATCTGCCCAGCGGCTAAATCTTGACCCAGCGATGGTCCCTGTTGATAGCGAGCACGTTTCACGAATGACGCGCAAGATTCCCGCCCACCAGCTGGTTTCCCCGCGCTTGTCTTCATTCAGAGCCCTTGCGATGGCGCGTTCTCTACGACCTATCGACGTTTTGTGTGAAAGTTGCGCGAGTTGCTGGTGCACACAACGATAATACCTCTTATCGCGCGCTATCGGCTGTCGCGATCGAAAGCTATACGCAGACACGACGCTTTAGTGCACCTCGGAGAGCGGTTCTCTTGTCGATATCCGGTGTGTTTTATGAATGGGCTGCCGCGACAGGAAAGGGTCTCTCGATAATCAGGCTTCCGTGGCCTTTCAGCACAAACGTTCTCCGGAGAATTCGCGAGCTGGAGAACGAGAAATTGCACCCGTATTTCCTCGTTCAAAGTTGCTTCTGCTTCACATCTCTTCGAATCTTTCCTTCATCAACACTCACCTCGATTGCACGTTTCAACGTAATAATAAAAATATACGGAAAAAAATGATTTTGTTTAAGTATCTAACAATTTAGCTAGATTTAGATCTAAAAATAATTTTATTGGATTATTAAAATAATTGTGCAGGAAACATGATAAGCAATGCTGCTTAAAGAAAATTCAAAGTTTTTTACTTAAACTATAGTTTAAGCGTCGTACATAATTTTGATATACTCCAACAAAATTATTTTATTATTAAGTCTAGTTAAATTTTTAAATATTTTAATACTGTTCTTTCCGTGTAAAAACGCATGCTTCATATGGAAAGAACAATTGTATTGAAGTATCTAAACATTTATGTAGCTTCAGACACTCAAAATAATTTTATTAGATAACCAAAATAATTACGTAGAAATCTCAAGTTTGTTGAGCAATGCTGCTAAAACATTTTAACATTCTATAGCAATCAATTTGATTATCGTCTCATACATAATTATTTTAATAATCCAACAAAATTACTATCAAGTCTTGTTAAATTTTTTAATATTTCAATACCGTTCTTTCCGTATCAAAATGCATGCTTTACACGAAAAGAATGATTTTGCTTATCTAAAAATTTAGCTATATATATATATATATATAGATTTAAAAATTATTTTGTTGGATCATCGAAATAATTACACAGGAATTTCAAGCGTGATGGCAAACAATGCTGCAAAAAGTTTTAATATTCTAGCAACCAAATTAACATTTATGAAACAAAAAACCCATTATAGTACTGCTGAAATATCACATTTTGAGGCAAGAAATACAGTAAAATAATGAAGTATAACAAACCTTACTAAAAAAAAAACCTTCTGTAAAAAAAATTAAATTTCCGCTCTTTAAAAATTAAGCACCCTACATAATTATTTCAACGGTTCTGTCAAATCATTTTTAGATCTAGCTAAATTTTTATATACATATATATAATTTAACTTCAGCAAAATCGTTCTTTTCATATAGGAAACGTACGTTCAGGTGTCATATCAGCGGGAGGTCAAGGGTACAACACGACTTCGACCAGAAACTAATCGTTCAGCAAGACTCTCTCTCTCTCTCTCTCTCTCTCTCTCTCTCTCTCTCTCACACACACACACACACACACACACACACACACTATCTCCTCTCTTCCTCTCGGCCTTCGACATTCCCGAATTTCACAGGATCACTACCATCCCGCTTCTCTCATGCAGATCTACTTCCGCAATTTCGTTCACGCGACGCGGCATGAACAACGCATGAATCAAAATTCTCCCAGTATCGGACACGCTTAACTGAACTTCACGGGAACGCGACGCTACGCGCCACAGCGAGACCGCGACGTGACGCGAATTCGCATTTAGCCAACTGATCTGCATTCTACATTCACGAATTTTTCCCGAGAATGAGATCTCGCTTGGCTCCTCTTTCTTTGGCTTCTTCTTTGCTGCGCCGCATACGTCATTCAGAAGCGACTGTGTGAGATCTCCATATTAAAAGGAAGAAGAAGAGAGGCTGCCCCCAACTTTATAGTAACTTCATCCTACCAGCCACTCTTTCGCGCGAATACGTCCTGTTCGTCCATTATTATTCCGCTCCAACCTAAGTTTTTACAAAGTTCCAACGATGAACGGCTTTGTTCTGAATCAGCTCACGGCGTGTGTGTGTGTGTGTGTGTCGGACTGTATTTTCCATTCCCATTCAATCTCCACGAATCGGAGCTTTTCCTTCAGCCGAGAATTTTCGTTGCGTTCAATCGTGACTCAATTAAATCGCTCGACGACGGTAAGCGCTGCGAAGAGATTGGAATAGATATAGAAAGCAAGAAAAGGTGTGAGTCATTATTCACTGGCACTAACGACGTCGCGATAAATACGCTGATAAAAGCCGAGTCCACATTTCTTCTGTCATATATCAATTCGCGCAATTTAAACGTAATTACTTTAATATTTTTTTAATTCTTCTCTTAATCGTTCTTTACCATATACTTGAAAAAAATACTGATAATCTACCAAGTTTTAATTTAATAATCCGCCATTTTGTAAGTATTTAAGAAGGTCAAATTAAACTTTGTGTAATTAAAATTTATCATATTAATCCTCCGAAGCTGACGTCAAAATTTATAATCACAGTTACTGATTCTGGATCTGTGAAATCCATTTATGTTGAATAAAAGACACTAATTAATTTTAATTAAAACGAACATATAATTCGTAAAAAGAATGAATATATTAAGTTTACTTTAACAATAATCCAAATTTGCAGATGTAAATGTAATGTAAAAAAAAATTGAATTGCTTGACATTTTTTAGATTTAATTAGATTAACAGATAATTGAATGAGTTCAATAGACATAAAAAAGAATAAGTATGTGTTATATGTGAATACTAAGTTTCTTAATGACAATATCATCAACTCAATTAATAATGATTTAACAACAATTCAATTATTAACAATAATTAACAATAATTCGGTTAATTAATAACAATTTAATTAATAACAATAATTCAAATTTGCAGCTCTATAATATAAAATATATAATTAAGTGAATAGAGCCCATAGATCTACAGCTTCGAGGAATTAAACAGCTCCATACTTTTATCTTATTTTATTAGCAGTTGAAAAACCCGCAGTGATAATAAACGCAGAGAAGGCAGAGAAGGCGAAAGGGAAATATTGTAATGGTTATCGCCTCAGTGTAACAAACGGCTTGATATATATTCTTTCACGGCATCCGGAAAACGATAGGATTAAAGGCGGTCGTAGCAGGACAAGCGAATCGCGACAGCGACAGAGCTAAGGAAATACATTTAGTGGAAATTCCATTTAATCCCGGGATAAGGTTGGAGATATCGTAACGCCGTTGGCCTTTAAAGCCCTTCATATAATGGCCCAAAAGGGATTGGCTAGCACAACTTCTGAAAGTAACCTGTATCGGTCGTCTCGTCTTCCAACCTTTGAAACTTTAATACGCTCGATCTGAGACAACGTTATATCTTTGCTTGTGACATTCATTTGCATTAAACTCGAATATCTCGTCAATCTCGATAGATAAAAGTCGTTGCAGGTATTCGATAAAATCGTATTCAGTTTTTAATCAGGGACGAATTTCTCTTGACTACGTAACCACTTTTTCAACTTCTGCAACGTTCCTTAGCCTTCTCCGAGATCGTTTCAATTTTCCGATACGATCTTTGCGAATTGAAGCTCGTCGGCGTACTTTAAAACTTCAACCGAAGAGAACCAAGCGGTGGGATTAATGATTTCGCGAAGCTTATCGCACCGGAAAATTGTTCTCCTTCCCCTCGAATATCCACCTATAATTCGCGATTCAAACACAGTTAGGTCTTTAATTTTTAGCTGTAATTTCCGTGCTGACGCTTCAAAACTGGCGCATCAAGTGCGAAAGAAAAGTGGAAAGCTGCAATTTCGCTACTGGGAGAGCTCATGTTCTCATTAAAATTTCCCCTTGTCTTCTCCACAGAGGAAAAGCAATATCATCGAAAGGAAAATCTACATGGGAGGCGTATCAACGAATCGACTTCGTTAGCAAAACGACGCGAGTGATACCGAATCCCGAGTCGTAATTAAATCGATTAAGCACGCTTTCGTCCCTCAATCGCCTCGAGGAAATTAAATCAAACTCTACCGTACTCTACCGTAATTCGACATCACCGTGCTCCTCCACTGCAACGCAAATTTATTGAAAAGTTCAGACGGCATTCTTCTCAAGAAGAAAGTTTTCGCCATTCTGCAAAACACCATCAGCCTTCAGATTGAATTCACCGGCCAAACTTGCCGAGGTGGGGGTGAACCGGGTCGGGGAAGGAAGTTGCACAGCAGGCGAAGAAACTTATCGAGTGGAATTCGATAGAGTATCTTCGCAGCTATATACGAAACAGAAGTCAAGGAACTCGGTGGGAGAAACGGCGGGCTTTCACGGAGGAGGCGATCCACGTCTCGCGCCTTGAGAGGAAACTTCATCGTCCAGCAAATCCTTTCTGTCCTCGTAAACCAACGGCGGAAGCGTCGTATTCTCCAGTCGTTCCCGGCGCATCTCCGTCGGAACTCGAGCTCTTTTCCTCCACCGTTCTCTCGGATCGTCGGTTGCAATTTGGTGAAATCGCGAGAGATGCGAGACGGACGGTGAGAATATACGCAACGAAAGAGATCCAGCGGAGTAGAAGCGGAGTTCTCGGCTCAGCAAGAGAAGATCGGTGTAAATCGCTCGCGTTAGATTCTACACGGCTCCAGGCTACAAAGATGGGTAAGAAGAACAGCAAACTCAAGCAGGATACCATCGATCGCCTCACCACCGACACGTACTGTAAGTAGCAATAACCTTCTTAGCTGTCGTATACCCAGTACCATCTCCTTTATCACATTGTCGTTGTTCAAGCGCGTGCAAAATCGCACCATCAGCGGATTATATCGCACGACGGAGGCGTGTATCCCTGATTATCGCGACAATCATAAATTTCTGATTGCGCGCACAGCGCGCGATATTTCCGTATTCGCCGGTCGTAAACGCCAAGTTAAATCGTCCGGGATGGTCGCGATGAACGGTTGCACCCCTTTCAACGTAACTCTCAAAAAAATGGGTCTTCCGAGTCGTGGATTCTTCCGACCGAGCTGATGTGAAAATCGTTGGACCAAAAGACAAGCTGCGGGCTCCTCTTTTTTCTGACTGACCTATTATGTTATTTTGGCTATCCATGCAACCGCAGCCTCCACCATTGAACTGTCTCTCTTTAACTTTCTCTCTCTCTCTCTCTCTCTCTCTCTCTCTTTCTCGCTCTCTCTCCTTATCCATCTATCGCTTTCTCTCCGCATTCCCTCTGTCTACACGCTAAACGCGCATCGATCGCACAGCCGTTCAATACGCGCTGCAATGACGACGTACCTTTCTTCATTCGATAAAACGCGTTTAATCCATTCCACAAAGTTTGCCTGTCGGAAGCGACAGCACACCGTGCTTCCACGCCACGTGGCTTTGTTTCCGTTGAACGAGAGCTCGATTCGATAGCGAACGCGACGTCTACAACCGCGGAATTCTATTTAATCTTTCAGCAAAAAGTTGTGTGACACCGGTAAACTGCACGACTAAGTAATATTTACATCAGGCGGTTTTACACTAGGTTTGAATAATTTATAAAACAATAGTAAAACACACACACACACAAACACACACACACACACACACACACAAAGGTAGCAGCAAAAATCATCAAGAACATTATACAAAGTAGACTACAGAATTCTGACAATTTTCAAAATGAAATAACGATATGAAATATAACTTAAATATTAATTTCTTGATACATAATCATAGGAAATGGAATGTCATAGTATATCTGACAAGAGAACTGTCGAAACTGTCTCTCACTGATTTTGATGGATTTTGAATTTATTGTAGACCATTAAAAAGTACTAGACTCGTATTTTTTTTATCTTATTATCTCAAGATTTAGAAGTCAAAATAACTCTTCGGGAATACTACTTTTTTTCATTTTTAGCAAATATATTGCTATGAAACTATAAGATATATGAAAAAATTTTACACAAAAGTTTTATGATATTTTATATTCTTAATAATGGTGTATTCTCATATTTTCAGAAAAAATTTTTTAATTAAAAATGGAAATATAAAAATTATACTCAAATTTTAACACAACAAACAAAAAAGGTTCAAACTAATAAAGTGCAGTGCGGTTAGAAAGTTGCAAGTTATAATGTAAAAACTTTTATTACTTTACAAGAAGGATAATGTCATTAATATAAAGTTTGTTTATCATATTAATTTAGATTTATAAAGTTAATTCAAAGTTTCTCGATATTTTCTCAGTCATTGAGATGCCACTTTAGATTTGTCAATCTGTGAATAACCTTAATAAACTACTAAACTAATTTTCGAAATCTTTGTGATTTTATTGCTGAAGAGGACATCAAAGTGAATTGAAACGTACAATTTGGAATATTAATAACGTTATCTTTTTTTTTTAAGTAATTAAAGTTTTTGCATTATAACTTGCACCTCTCTAACTGCACTATATTCCTAGCCTTAATTTTCTTTGTTGTTTAATTTATTCCTCAAGTATTATTTCGAAACCTTGAAATAAGCAAATAAGTAGAAAAAAAATATAGGTTTAATATTTTTTTGCTCTACAACATAGTCAAAGTTCATTAAAATCAGTGAGAGACAGTTCATTAAAATCGTTTTCGATAGTTTCCTTGTGAATATATTTAAATGATGTTGCATTCAAGACAAAGCAACTCAGTGAGCGCTCAGTGATTCTTAATTACGTTTGATTTCTACACTTACATCCAGAAGAACTAATAAAGACAAAAACCAATCGTATTAAAGAACCAGTAAACGCTCTCCGCTTTGACTGAATATAGCCTTCACTTATTTGTGTTAAACATTTCTTGGTCGATTTTCACTTATTATCATTTATATTTAAGTTATAATTAATATTATTATTTGATTTAAAGAAATTGTCAGGTGGCCTATCCTGTATAACATACACACTTATAATCGTCAAAAAATTATCGCGTCGTTAGCTAACGTTAACAACTAAATATTCTCAGCCACGGGCGCGCAAAAATTGGACGACGCGGCGGCGGGCGGAATTCTCGGTGAATTATTCGGGTGAAAATATGAAGGGCAGGTGCGCTTTTGGCCCTATACACTTCCAAGTGATTACTCTGGCGCTGGTAATAGCTTTCATGTGGACCCTTATTAGGATTTTCGCCCTTACCTCAGATAGACTAGCGCGACCTCGTCGCAAGCAGATTCGATTAATAAACATTATGCACGGAAATGCACAAATCGTTTGACAAACGTTTTATTAAAGCCACAGTGGCAGATCTGAGATAATTAAATCAACATTTTTCTACGTCGTACCCTTTCTAAAAGCCAGCCTCTTGGGGTATCGATCGTACCGTGATTAATGATAAGGGGACATTGTCCTTTATGTCATGTTATTCAGTTGTTTGCTCGAGTCAGAACATAATTACTATTGTATAATGTAGATAAGGATACATCAGCCCCAGAAAATTCTACTTTTATTGCTTAGAATTTGCATTATTCCTCAGAATTTTTGTTTTTACTTACAATATTTAAATCGTTAAATTTAACAGTACATTTCCTAGAGAAATCTGAAAAACATACGACATTCTTGTTTTGCATCACGCTGACAGTTTCTAGTTAGACAAAACTATGTCGTGTAGTTCAACCGACATTTTTGCTCACATTGTAAAAAATAATTACTATGATAAATGAGACTATATTATATCAACTCCAAAAATTCTATCTTTATTTCATATAAAATATTTGTATTATTTCTTTTCGTTTTTACTTAGGATACTTAAAATTTCGTAGATAAATTTCCTACATAAATCTGAAACATACGCTAAACAAAAACGACATTCCTGTTTTGCGCCTCGTTGATAGTTTCTAGTTGGACGAAACTATGTCAGATATAGACCGAAGTATGCACAAGATCTCTGACAGTCCAGTTATTATGACTTATTTGCCTATGCATTTTAATAACCGCCAATTTGTTAAGTCGATCGACCGGATGACCCAGTATAATAAAAAGTTGCATGCATCGAGGGATATCGCGAAGTACACTCATTGCAAGACTAACTTTATTAAACAGGTAGTTCCACGTGGGTTTACGCGTGCATCAATAATGCGTACCAAAGTAGTCTATCACCGCGTCAGCACACATTTAATGTAAAACGTTATTGTCAACGTCATCGCGCTTTGATCTCGGGAATGAAGTAAATCGTGCCAGACTGAATACAAACTGCGCACGTGGCAACATTTTTACGTGAACGTTTACCCCGTTTTCGAACAAGATGCTATCGATGTGAAATATTAATTTCGCTTGGACGCGATCGCATAAATATTTATCGACACGCAAGAAAAGTGATTAGGTTTCAATCAATTCACGCACACGTTTGTTTTATAATTAATACAAAGGTGATAAGAAGAACCTGGAATAATGTTTGCGTCATCATCTTAATTGCCCGTCGGACACGCCTTATGGCAATGTACAAATTAACCCCTTTAGACTCAGCGTACATTGTAATGTACTGTTAAATTAGAAGACATTATCCGTTGAAATTATTTAATGCATCATTTAAGATCTGGTGTACATAATAATGTATATGTTGGAAAAATAGTAAAATTTTGAAAAAAATTAATTGTTTATTTAATACGCATAAATTAAAAAAAAAATTTTAACAGTTCCAATAAAGTTAGATTTAAAGGGGTTAATTAACCAAAGCGTAACTGCTTACCGAAATTGACAGAAAGTTTAAAGTATTTTGAATGTGTTTATTATGCAGTAACGTGTTGAGTCGCGTCGACAAAAAATTGTAATCTCGCTCTACAATATTCTCTGGTTTGTCGCTTTTCTTTCGAACACAGAGGGCGGTTCAGTGTGCCGTAAAATTCGCATATCGCGCTCGTTTACTATCCTATTTCCGCTATAATCCATGTATGAGAATAATCCAGGTGCAACTTTACGCAGACCGCGCCTAACAAACATCAAAGCCTTGTGCTTTGAATTACATTTTCCAATGAAATTCTGTTCGCTTGTTCGTAGTGTAAAATAATAATTTTGACTGTCGTTAGTTTAAATAGTCTCTTTAACTTTTATTTGCAATCAGATAATGTTTAAACATTAGACAATATAAAATTCGCTACATGGAAAGAATGATTTTGTTAAAGTATCTAAAAATTCAAATTATCTATACACTGAGAGAAAAATGTATCTATTTTCATTAGTGAATTGTGTGAATAGTACACTTATTTTTAATTGTGTGATATAACACTTATTTACGGAAAATAAATTTTTTTTCGATTGTTAAATAAAAAAATATAATAATTAAATCAAATCAATGATTCTTGTATCAAATAAATATACGTTTAATAAATATTCAACTAATACTATTCAAACAAATATTTATTAAAATTATTTATTTATTACATATTTATTAAAATTTACATTTTTCTCAATGTATTAAATACAGAAAATTTAAATTAAATACAAATTTAAAAATAATTTTATTTAGACTATCAAAATAATTACGTAAAACGCTCAAAACTGATTGTTGAAATATTTAAACTTTTTGCAGCATATCATTAATATTTAAACGTTCTACATAATTATTCTGATGAACTAAATTATTTTCAAATATGTATCCAACTAAACTTTTAGATACTTTAACAAAACCGTCATTTCCGTGTAGACATTTAAGCGACAACAATTTTCATCCGATGTATAAATTCAGCTTTAGTTTAAAACTGTATTTCAAAAGCAATAAATAATCGACAGTTTGCTTAAACTGGAATAAAATTCATGCAAAAATATTATTAGCAAGATCCGTTTTAATCAAATATGGCCTCTTCTTTACTTATTTGTATTAATTATTTTTCGATCAATTTTCACTAAATTCAGAAAAAATGTTTCCATTTTTTCGGAAATATTTATGTGACATGTCTAATCAATGCTCTTTGTAAATCGAATAAATTTTGTCAAATTGATTAATTAGTGATAATTTGAATATTAATTTATATTTATAATTGTGTTAATTTTATCAATGCCTTTATAATTTCTAAAACATCTTATAAAAATGTGAAAACGTTTTATATCTCTACTAGCTAATATACCAGAATAAGAAAAGTTAAAATAATAATATTAACCATGAAATCCTTATCTTGACAAATTGAAGTTAATTTCTTACCGATCCAATATTGTAAATACGAAACGACTGTTACTAAACGTCAGTCTCTATACTCCTATAAAATAAGTTACAAGACGATGGGAAGGGTCAGCCAAGGTCCGGGCTTGATGAATAGCTTCAGTCTTGAGGTAACCAGACTCGGGTTCGAGCTCTTATCTGAGAGTATCATGTATACGTTTAGAAGAGCCTTTGTTGAAGATACGCACGCCTCGGTGGTCAGCGAGCTCGAAAATTTTCCGCTCTCGCGTCTATTATTCCGCTTGGACGGGCAAACCTTTCAATGATTCGTTCCTTCGATAACTTCCGATTCGTGCACGACTCGTTGTCAAGAGGTGCAACTTCCGAGGACATTCTCAAGTCCTTTAAGGAAATCCTATCGCGGAAATTCACCATAGATGCGCTGTTTGCGGCGATGACGCGTTCTATCGTCCCATCGGGATTTTTATATTATTTACGCGAGAGAAAAATCTCTCGAAAATCGCTAGACTAGACACACTCTTGAACTTTAATTGTAATCGCCGAGAGTAGACTTTCACGAGAACGAATTTAAACTGCGCGTCGCTTTTAGCGTGCTTAACGCGGCGGAAAATACCTGTTCTTATCCGAAAACCAATTTTGAGGTCCGCAATTTCTGAACAAGTCAATCGATAGTAGAAGGAATTTTCTGAATATCTTCGTAAGAGTTTTCATGAACGCATGAATAGTCTCAGAGATAGATCGGCATATGGAAAATGACGATAAGATTAATCTGAGATTAGAGAACGACTCGACAATGGATCATCATGGATCAAAAAATTACGAAAATTGGCGAATCGATATTATTGCTAATCGTAATGTAGAAAAATAAATATAGAATTAATTAAAGTATTCATAAATGACTGAAATAATTACTGTTCAACAAAAAGTCACTTTTTCCTCTCCAAAATGCCATAGTGTGCATACTCCGAAAATTGTTTGCATTGAACATGTTTGCAGAATTTGCATAGTTAGGATTTCGAGTAAAGTGAGATAAAATGGATCAAAAATTATGTGTTTGAACATTTTCAACATTTTTTACGAAAAAACAAAGCCTTATTTCTAAATAAAATCTACGGCATTTAAAAGTACAATTCGAGAGATTTCAAACTAGTATCTGGACACCTATCATGGAACAAAGTCGGAATGGATTCCGGAATTATTCCATTTTCCCCAGAAAACACAATAGAAATCTAGGGAATAATTGAATAATTCCGATCGGAATCCATTTCGATTTTGTTTCATGATAGGTACCCTGTTCGTACAATTTATTTTTACCAAGTTACGATTGTTTGGACTTTACTTTATATGGTATTTCGAAAAGAAGAAAAAATGATTTTTTGTTGAATTGCATAATTATATAGAAAGTTTAAAATTCAAACAGCCATAAAATTTGATAACAATAAGTCTTCCATGAACGAGCATAAACTAAAATTCATTTAAAACTTTTGAATTGTACGTAAGTTACCATAGACTTTATTTAAAAACAAATGTTCGTAAAAAAATATTGAAAATGATTAAAAATATCATTCACTCCGTCTTAATTTATACACCAAAAATAATTTTATTTGTTTAATATTTAATAAGTATTACTAAACGGTTATAATATTATGGTAATACTTATTAAAAATATTTAGGAAAGTAAAATTATTTTTTATTATACGTATTAACTGAATATTTGACATTATTTCACTCAATATTTGGTAATTATTACCAGATTTTTTTTTTAGTGTGTAATTAGCAAGTCATCGCTTGTGTGTGATTGCCTTGATTATTTTCCGTTTACATGTAAAATCGTACAGTTTTTCCTTATGAATGTCAAAAAAAAAAAAAAAAAAATGTTACAAAACAAATATGAAATTAAACGCTGTTTTAAATTACAAAACTAGAAAATATACATAACACACATTAAACGAAAAATGTCAATGGTAGAAACGTGACATGTATATAAATTGCAAACAGGCACAAAACACGTGCAGAGTACATGAGATTATAGTAAATTGTTACGAACGAATGAGATTATAGCAGCGCAACCGGATGTGATCTTACCATACATCCAAATTATGCGCTATCGCTGACGTCTACACACCGGAGACGCACTGTCAAGCTGATCATGTCTGTCGCGATTTAACACGATATAGCGCGGGAGTCCAATACCGACGGTAAATTACTGTCGCGAATTTCCCGGCTGGATAGCCCCATGGGAGAGAAAGAGAAAGATCCGGCGTTCTCATTACGGGAATAATAACTATGAAATTACGAGTTATTACGGATTACGAGCTCGTTAGAGGCTGGTCACGAGGAATTTCACACGCGAATGCATCTTCAGCCGGCAGTGCCGGCACCATCGTCCTTTTGGATTATAAATTCAGACTCGGTTGGATACGCTAGTAATCCGATTCAACTTTAGCGAACGACCGTGTTACATGAACCAGGTTACATGAGAATTGGCGACTGCTTGTACTATTGCTGCAACTGTGCTGCGAATAATTAATGATCAGTAAGTATTATTACGAGAACAGAGAACGTGCCATTTGGTGAAGATTGTAGATTATGCCATTTGTATTTAGGTATTAACGATGTTTGAGGGCAACATACATGTGGAATCTTTGATGAAATTCAAATTAGCAGACACCCTTGACATAAATGGGAAATATCTAATTGCGGCGTAATGCACCCTCGTTCGCGATCATTATATTTAGCACGATCGAATTACTGCAACTTTCTACCACCTGTGTCACGCATTCGCGTAAATAAAATTCCGCTCGTTAACCAGGTCGCTAAACATGGCAAATTATTCTATACATATGCAATTAACCGATAAATTAAGAAATGCTATATCGCGCGCAAGCAGTTTTATCATCGATTTACACTGCGCGATAACGCAATATTATCTCAGCGATATAAAGAAGTGGCGCATTAATCCTAGTTAAACGCTAATGCCGGATACAAAGCTAAAATTATACAAGTAATTAGATTTATATAGATTTTAATGTACAATAAGCCGAATTTATATTCAATTAAAGCAGTCTTAGCTGTGTAAATAAATTTTTATTGCTACATGACACGATGAATTCCCCAAAAAGTTAATTGTAACCCAAAGAAACCGTAGAAACAAATATATATTTGTCGACGAAAATCCTATTCGATTTTCCGATTAAGCTTGACATAATCCCCCGAGCAATAAAAGCAGCAATTTTGTTAATACCACATTCGCGAAAAAGATACTTGAAATGATTTTACTAGAGCACAGTGTTATTTACCAGAATAAAGCGTACTATGCAGCGTATTTCTAATCAACGATATACACATTTCATAATTGCATTCATAATTTTCTAAATCTTGATATATCAAAGCAATAAATTCATCTTGATCAATTATATAATTTTCCTTAACAAGGAATTTTTACTCCATAGAACAATCAATATTATACGAAACACCATAAAATCGACGGCTTGGTATTATTTTCACTCCGTTACTCATCAATGATGCTTTGAATTGACTAAATATTTATAAAGTATTTTAAAAAATAATTAATTAATTATATCTATATAAAAAATCGTTTAAATATTTTAGTTTGTACTCGACATTAATTTTAACTCTACTTGACCGTTGCTTGTATAAGTATTCACTCGATTTCCTAATTAAACTTAACATAATCCCGAGTAATAAAAGCAGTTTTGTTAATACTATAGTCATGAAAAAGACATTCTTGAATATAGAATAAAGTACTACGCAGCATATTGTATAATGGAACCAATAACATACGCATTTCATAACTACATTCATAGTTCCCTGGAGCTTAATTCATATATCAAAACAATAGAATTCATCGTTCAACTGTGCAATTTATTTTAATAGAGGATTTCTATTCCATAGAATAGTCAATATACAAAATAACCATGAAATTGTTTTCTCGGCATTATTTTCAGTCCGTTATTTATTAATGTGTCGTTTTTATATTGTGTAAATACTTATAAAATATTTTTGAAGATAATATCAATGAATTATATCTAAATGAGAAATCGTCTAAACAGCTATAGTGTGTATCTAACAATAATTTTAACTCCATTTACCTCTTTTAACTGTCGCTTGTGTAAATATTCACTCGATTTCCCGATTAAGCTTGACATAATCCCAAGTAATAAAAGCAGTGGTTTGTTAATGCTACATTCATGAAACAGACACTTGAAATAACTGTTAATTACGAAGATACATAGAATAAAAATACGCAGCGTGTTGTAATGAAATCGATTATATATACTTTCATAACTGTATTTATAGCTCCTTGAAGCTTCACGTATGAACAGAATAAAATTTATCGTTCACGCAATTTCTTTTAATAGGTGATTTCCATCCCATAGAACAGTCAATATAAAACATCATAAAATTGCTATCTTGACGTTACTTTCATTCCGTTGTTTATTAATGTTTCTTCGATATTGAAATATTATTACAAAATATTTTTAAGGATAATATATATTAATAAATTACACACCTAAATAAAAAATCGTTTAAATATTTTATACTTTGTACTCGACAATAATTTTAACTCTATATAACTCTTTAATTCATTTCTATAAATATTCATTCAATTTCCTCATTAAGCTTGATATAATTCTGAGTATTATCAGTGATTCTGATATTATCACATTTAAGAAAAATCACTCGAGATAACAATTAAATACTATGCTTATATATATATAAAATAAAGCGCGCTATGCAACATATTGTAATAAAATCAACGATACCTATATACATAGCTTCCTGAAGCTTCATATATCAAGACAATAGAATTCATCGTTCAAACATGCAATTTCCTTTAACAGAGGATTCCCATAAAATAGTCAATACATACAACACTATAAAATCACCAACTCGGTATTATCTTCGCTCCATTATTTATGTCGCTTCAACAGTGAATATTTATAAAATACTCACACTTTTAAAGATAATTAAATCATATCTAAATGAGAAATCATTCGAACGTTCTGTATTGTTTGTACTCGAAGCTAATTTCAATTCTATTTAACTGTCGCTTGTATAAATATTTATTCTGAACACCCCATTGTCTTGCACTATCTTGCCATGTTTTAAGAGACAATTAGAAACTGGTGTCCCTCTAAAAGTTAAAAGTTACCCGGACATTATCTATTTCATTTCCTATAAAACTACTCGATGGCAATTTTGCCGGTAGTTATACATTCGCCTATAAACGCTCGGAAACGAACATTTCGCGTAATTACGATCTCGTAAGGTCGAGCACCCGCTCCAGGAAACTTCCATTTAATCTACCCGTTAAAATCAATAGACAGTAAAACAATGTTTTGCGGCTACATTGCGTTACAAGCGATCACGAGGAACTCATGCTCGAGCCTCGACATACGTTCTCGCGATCGCGTGATGAGCGCGCCGTTTTATCACAGGCCACTTATTAATTTATCTGATGCGAGATTACGCCTTACTCTTCCTGCCCTGGCTTTATCTCAAGTACCCCTGATCTATACGTTTCTTACATAGTTTATTTACTTATATACATGCTTGCTTCCACGCGACTGGCAAAGTTCTTGCGCGCAATTTGTCTACATATAACTTGAGCGAGGTTCTCGCTGATAAACTATGAAAACTGTCATTTATCTTCGCTTACGGAGCTTTCGCTACTCAATTTCTTTCTAGCTAGACTCGCCGTAACGATACTCTATGATCGAGTATTGCGTTACGACAAAGTTTCACCATTTTTTCTCTGGCAGCTTCCCTTAGATTCTAACTACTCGACCTACGCTACGGTGACGTTTATGACTTTATTTACGAGCATTTAAAACAAATGTCGACGTCGCGGTTAAGCCCAGTTGATATTCACCCTGCTCATTTTATTCCATGTCTGGCAAGATAATTGAAATACCTACATTCGGCTGCAAGGGAAAAAAAACTGCGCTTTTATTGCCATGTCTCCGACGTGTTCCTGCTTATGGCCTCCTTAATACTCTTTGTATACTCTCTGAATAAAGAAAAGGTTTTTTTACTTGGGAATAAAAACCGGTTTTTTACGTAAAAAAGCTGTTTTTTTATTAAAATATTAAAGAAAAATTTATTTTTCTTAATGTTAGATATCTACAATATTTTGATTTTATTTAACATCTTTGTCTCTATAACTTAAATATCGAGGTAGAAATGTCTTTACGTTACTGCAATGTCTAATAAGTTGATAATGCCTTTTCAAAATTGGATCTGAGTGTATATATGTAGCCGACACTTTAAGAAAATTGTCACTCATCGATTTTGATGGATATGATGTAGAGCGTTAAATAATATTAGAGCCATATTTAGAGATCAAAATATTTCTTGGATGTAAATTAAAAAATTTGACATTTTCGAAAAATGTACAAACAGTATCAAAAAATTTAAAATACCATAAAACTTTAATATAAAACTTTTTTTCATATACCTCGTAATTTCATAGCAAATATATTCGCTAAAAATAAAAAAATTCCGTTATTTTCAAGGGGATGTTTTGATCCATAAATCTTGAGATAAGCAGATAAAAAATATGGATGTATTTTTTTTAATAGTCCGCAACATATACAAAATCCATGAGAAAGGACGGACTGTTCTAACGATTTCCTTGATAGTCGTTGTACTACATATAATTGTTTACAGCTATCTGTACACAGAATCTTTCGGATAAATGCATAAACTGAATTCCAAAATAACAACGTAGCATCAAATGTAGAAAAATACATATCCGAGTAAAAACCTTTCAAGTAAAAACTGGTTTTGATCAGATTTTCTACTTAAAGTTTCCAGTCTTTTTCAAATAATTTTTATCTCTATCCTTGAGTGATATTGAATACTCCACTTTTATATCGTGTCATATTACAAAGTCCACGAAAATAATAAATTCACAGGCATTTTTACGGCAGACGTGTTCCACCCCATTCATTTTTCCTGCATCAGCTTTACGTCCGAGCGAAGTCCTTACCGTCGGGCGAAAGAGAAGTAATACTCGTCGAGTTTCGTACCGGCTTCAATCCTCGACTTAAATCCCCGTCGTCGAGCGACGGCAAGCTCATCGACCATGAATCATCCTGAAATTCTCGGAGTCACGTTTCATCCTTCGGGAATTGCGGAAGAGAGAAAGAAGAGTCTCGCGAGTTCGGCAATTTTCCCTGGAAGTTCGCGATACCCTGCAAGATCGGCCGCGGTTTATTTAGGATCGCATTGAACGTTATTTTTGCAAGTGACCCGCGCTTTTCCCAGGAAAAAGAACGAGGACGGAAAAATCGAACAAGCTTATTCGCGTAGAAGTTGGACGATATCCGGCTTGCTTGGCGTCGACAAAACGCCTCCGCGACGCGTCGGCGTCGCACTAAAACTGCGGCGATTCGTCGTCGCGGTTCTTTTTTTCTTCCCCGTCGTGAGAACGGAAACGTTAGTGTTGGGTGATGTGCCGTCCGTCTTTCACCCTCGAGTCTCGTTTCACGATCCCATCCCTCCGGGATGGAAACGACGATCGTGATACGTGAAGTTTGCTAGCGCTTCCTTTTTCCATCCTTTTGTAGACGTTGACGTCGACGTCGTCGTCGGCTATTATTCATTTTTACCGTCGACCATCCCCTCGTCCCGATGAACGTCCATCCGGATCGTCTGTCACGATGAACGATCGATGCACGTGATGGTTTTTCACGTCGCCTATGCGCTTACGGGAGTGCACATTGTACGCGTGCGAACTAAACATCGACGATTACTGGCCATTGCTGCAGCATAGTAATCGCTTTGCCTGTCGAGCCTTACATTTTGTAGCGCGAGTTTCTACTATGTACACCCGTCAACTTCTCGTCCCGCGGATATGAGACGCGTACAAGCCATTACTAAATATCTAGCCGCTAGTTGTAGTTGTTTGGATCAAATTAACTTGAAACTTTACTTTTGCAACATTAATTACGGTTGCAGAGTCCCGTTGACGTTTACATTGTATCGAAATGTTCACATATATTCGTAAATGTAAATTAGAAAGTTTCATTTAGTTGATACAAGCAGTTAAATCGGAAGTTCGAAAGCTCCCGAAATGTACTTTCGAGCTATTTTAGACGAATCAATGAATTCGCTAAAGTACGACGCGTGGTTCGTTACGTTTTTTATTTGAATCTGAATAAGAGAAATGCCTGGAATAATTCAACGGCTAAATTGATTAAATCGTGATAGTCCCCCCATCCCCTCCAAAAAAAGAGATTGTTTCATAAAAGTAATGTTTTGTAAAGTGTCTAAAGTAATTTATAATCGTACTAAATCGATTTAATCGCGATAATCCCCGAAAGAAATTATATAATAAAAGTGATGTTCAATAAAACATCGTCAGACGCTCCAAGAGTTATGCGAATGACATTATATTATATTCCTCTTTATCCAAAATAAAAATATAACAAGTACGAACCGTAAACATAACGAATGTTTTATGAAATTGTATTATATAAAATATGTATTGCTTCACTGTTTTCTTTTCGATAAATTTCCCAAATTCGATGTAAATTTTTATTTAAACACGAATAAAAGAAATGTTTGAAATAATTCAACAGCTAAGTCAATTAAATTGCGCGAGAGATAGTTTTCAAAACAAATTATTTAATGAGAGTAATATTTAACAAAAAAATGATTAAAGTAATTTAATGACTAAATCAATTTCGCGATACTTTTCGAAAGAAATTACGTAATAAAAATGATGTTCAACGAAAAATCGTCGTCAATCAAAAAATCGTGCAAATAATGTTGTATTTCTTTTTATACATTTTTAAAATAAAAATATAACAATTACCAGCCGTAAACGCCCTATGAAAGTGCATTATATATATATTGCCCCGCCGTTTTCTTTCCAATAAATTCGCTAAATTGGTTCTTTATTTGGATGTGAATAAAAGAAGTGTCTGGAATAATTCAATGATTAAACTGATTAAATTACGATAGTTTCCGAAAGAAATTATATTATAAAAGTTATATATTCGACAAAGGAACGTCATCAGACTTGTGCACCAAGAATTGTGCGAATTATATTGTTTTCTTTCTTATATATGTCTGAAATAAAAATATAACAAGTATCAGTCGTAAACGTAAAATACACCTTGTGAAATTGTATTATACTTGTATTGCCTCGTTTTCTTTCCAATAAATTCACCAAATTCGATGTGATTGTTTATTTGAATAAAAGATTATGTATGGGGAATAATTCAATAGCTAAATTGATTAAATTGCGATAGTTTCCGACAGAGATTATTTGATAAAAGCAAAAAAAAGTTAGAAAAAACGTTTGGAGTAATTTAACGATTAAATCAATAGTTAAATTGTGATAGTTCCTTCTAAAGAGATTATTTAATGTAAAAGAAATTATTTAATATGTAAAAGAGATTATTTAATAAAAATTTATAAATTTATAAATTTGCATATAAATATTATCAATACTTTGATCGAAAATAGAAATCTTTCTTTTATTTGATTTATTCTCATCAGTCTAAATTTTATTTATAATTATTAGTAAAAGAGATGTTTAACAAAGAATGTCTCGAGAAATTTTGACTAAATCGATTAAATCGTGATAATTTCGAAAGAAATTATGATAAAAGTAATGTTCAACAAAGGATCGTCGTCAGATACTGAAGTTATGAATGATATTGTTATTCCTCCTTATACACTTCCAAAATAAAAATATAACAAGTACCAGCCATAAATGTAAACGCTTTATGAAATTATATTATACGTGTACAGCTCCGCAGTTTTCTTTCCGATGAAAACGCGCCCGTCTTCCTATGCTCTTATTCTAAATTTTTTAGCCGCATGAGCGTGTATGGGGTTGATTTAATTTATCAAAGACATAGCAACCACGCGGAAAATGCAAACTCTTGCATGCGCGTCCTTTACACGTCAGTTATGTCCTCGCGGGACGAGACTTTCGGGGTTACGCTACGTCTACTCCAGGCAACTGACAAGGAGACACGAAATGGTTATGACTCCGTTTATTCGAGGATACTTGCACGACACGAGGCGAGGAGCAGCTGACGAGCAATTATCCCGACGGGAAAATCGAATAACATTGAAAGCTTCATTTATCGATGCGTGATTTCCGTTAAATGAGTGCTAATTGACTATCGAATAGTAGTTTCCTTTCCTCTCTCTCTCTCTTCGACTGAGGAGAATAGATACGCGACACGGTATGATGCTGAGTTTCGCCCAACTTCTTGCGCGGCAACAGCATTTCGCCGATGTTAATTTCCAGCCCCTGTAATTTCGTTACAGCCCCGAAACACCGCTGGAACTAGAATCTAGGACGCGGCGATAGATACGCGCCCGGGCTGCTGGGTGGAGGAACCGGATGTGCCCCGAGAATCCGCCCTTTGTTCAAACGAGATTGAATTTATGGGACCGTTCCCGTAATCCCGCCGGGCCCTTGCGGGTATGGCCGTACTTGTACTGAATCGTGCTGATATCGTCGGATGTCGGATGTTAATGATTCATATATCAGCAATATACTTTGTTAAACTAACCATTCGAAATTTCGGTAGCAAAGAAATAATTTTCAGATAAGACAAAATCATAATACGAGACATCTTAAAGATGTCTAAAAGAC
The DNA here is from genome assembly GCF_001594115.1 of Trachymyrmex septentrionalis. Taxonomy (NCBI): domain Eukaryota; kingdom Metazoa; phylum Arthropoda; class Insecta; order Hymenoptera; family Formicidae; genus Trachymyrmex; species Trachymyrmex septentrionalis. Next base: position 423,389 of record NW_017305601.1, on the reverse strand, counting down.
ATCTTTCAAACATCTTTTACAAAGATATCTTAGTAGATTAGAAGTATCAAAGTTTTTTCCAGACAGCACACAATATTTATAAAATATTTACAAAATATTTATAAGATTTATTTTTAATACTTTGTAAATATTTCTATGGTCTTAGACTGCACAGATCATGAATATTTATTATAAATATTATGAAATATTTTTATTGTATATATTTTAGTAAATGCTGTGGAAATAATAAGACGTTATAATCCAGATAAAAAATGTTTATTTTTATTTATCATAAATATGATATAAAATATTTATAGTTTGTATTTATTTATAGTTTGTATTAATAACGTTTTTGAAAAAAGTTTACATAAATTATAAGTTTATAAAATATTTTTGTAATATTTCAAAAAATAAATAATAATCAATATTCATGTATATCTTTTATTCTGTACTGTTAGAGTTACTGATTAAACAGAAGGGAACCAATCTTTTTGTCTGGCATGCCATTATATTGAGGTTCGAAGGAAGAGCACGATTACTCTTTTCATAAGAGTAGTTCGAAACTATACGAATATAAATATTTCCTTTGTATCGTATTGTGCTGTATAGATTATGTATAGATTACGCAATATTGTACAAATTTGTGCATTACACACGCGCGCATTTCCATCTCCGATATCGCACGGTAAAGCTATTTCGATGTGCTGCGGTTTCGTGCGCTCGCAAAAACGATTCTATGTACACCGAAGTACGTAAAAGAGATTTATAGTATGCTATATATGCTTAAGAGACTTTTATTAAATTGAACAAAAATATCATTGCATCTCGGATAAGTTATAGCGAATGAGTTAAGCTGCATCGGAGAGAGGTAATTGGATCCGAATGGAACTGTCTTGTTTTTGCGCGCTTTCATACGCCACGATGTAACGATAAAAATAAAATTATTGCCGGTGTCATTACTACAGCGATAAATTTATCTTTCAGTGATTTTGAAACAGCAAGATTATCTTATCGGAACCTCAGATATTGAGAACATATCGACATTTTTTTTGCCTGGACTTTAACAACGCCGGATGCGGCTGCACGACTTTTATCCAGAAAGCTGTTTCATGATGAATATTGAGAAATCTGATCGAATGGAGTATACATAACGTTTCCTAGGTTGTGATAAAATGAGGAGTATTCGTAACTCAAAAAAAATATCTGATGCTGGGAAAATATATATATTTAGTCTCCGCTTAGAAAAACAAGGCGATTAGATTCAAAATAAATTATCAAAATTTTTAACTGTTCTATTTATAATACGTACCGAAAAACTATTTACATATGACTACTTACAGTATCGATATTCTTAAAAACTTTTTTTGAGTTGTGAAGATTTTAACGATTTTTTTAAAAAATCATCTTTCTTGAATTGTGATGATTTTTTTACAACTTTCATGAAATTAAATAAATTTACTTTTAATAATCGATATGATGACGTTTACTTAAAGACGTTAACTTATGGTAACAATAATTTAAAAATTATGTTTTTTTAGTTGTCACTTTTAAAGTATGTAAGAGAGTAATATCTTCATCCACATTTTCGTATAATAATACAAATGTGAAAATATTTATCAGTTTTTTGTAAGAATGTAAAAAATTCCGAACACTTTAACGAGCTTAATAAGATCAAAATTCGATTCCTTATAAAGAAAAAATTGGCATCAGTCCGATCAATAGAGGAAATTTGATTAATGAACATGAATGAGTGGAACGAATAGTGTATTTCAGGCGAGACGCGAAAAAAGTCGAAAGCCCGAAGACATCTTCGGGCGTTCGACTTTAATCAAACGATGGCAAAAGCGGTTTCCTTTTATAACGCGACAGACATTAGCTGTTCTTTACATAGAATTGCTCGATAATGTTAATTAAATATCTGTTGAATGTACCAAAAAATTTCAACTACATACACTATATATTCTACGAAGTTGAGAACTCTCTCAATCTCGTAGAGTACATAGCTAATATTTTTTTATACATTCATAGATTTTTAATGAATAAAGTGATCACTCAATCACTTTATCCATTAAGCTACCAATTGCTATATTAAATCGTTTTGCGATGTAAAAAAAGGTACAATGGTACCGCGTAATATTTCTGCAATCGACTGTGCAGTTACTTCTTTTTCGAACTTTCCACGTCGTTTAAAAAGCATGAGCGCTCGTTTGAGCACACATGATAAAATTTAGGAATAATGGAAAAAAAAGCAGAGCTCTTTTGGAACAATAGTAAGTGAAAATCGAACGATAAATGTTCTACATAACTAAGCGAGAAAAATTATATTTTGTCAAAGCGGATGTTGGTCCTAATATTTTTGCGTCAATCTCACACTTTTCAGTTCAAGTAAATTGCACTGCAAATCCAAGTGTGTAATAAGTATCTTATATGTAGGTTGAAAAGTAAAACGTTAAATTGTAACACTATCGTAATTTTTTTTTTAAATGGTCATTATTTTTCCTAAGCTAGACAGACAAAATAAAATAAATTATTTTACAATTAATGCTTATCTCTGTTTGCATAAATATAAAAATGATTTTTATTAGCCATAAAATCTAAGATGTCAAGTATCGGTGATCCCGCATGTTCTGTATTGCAATAAACGAAATGCCGATCACGTTAAATTTTGCTAGCCCCGGTTTCTCATGGAACATAAAAGCATGATGTACTCGACTGAAATATGAACTGCGAGTTATGGGCGACGATTTAAAGGTAGGCCGTCATAGTCGTGGGTCTTTTATGTTCCAAGAAATACAGAAAGTGCGCAACCGTGGTCATATTTTCTTTTAAAATTCCTTCATTTATTTCAGATTTAAAACATCACGCGCGCGACTGTCATGATAACATAAAAAATGATCGATTTTTATTAACACGTTAATAAAAATGGATAGGTAACCCAGTTGTCACCCAAGAGAATTCGTTCTCGATCCCTTCACGAATATTCTTGCGAGTATTTTAAAGAATAACAATATTTCGTTATTATAATAAAAATTCCTTGTAACTCTATTTTGCTATTTTTTTACACAAGAGGCAGAGGTGATTCTGTTTAAAATTCAATATAAACGTGCGCGGGATTTAAAATCAAACATTTATTAAAAGATGCGTTATAAGCAAAGATTATAAAACTTTCAGTAACACAAAGATATGTTATTGAAAAATTAAATCATTAAAGTTTTTTTAATTACGCATAATAAGATTCAAAATAATATAATAATTTCCAGAGAAAGTAAATTTTCAAAGATAGAAAAAACAGTGGTAAAATAAAACCATACTTTTTTATTTTTTAACATAATCATCTTTTATTTTAATATATACACGTTATAAAACAATGAATTAACTTTTCTATACTATTATACTAGAAAATAGAAATTTAAGACTGCGGGGATCACTTTTTCATCATCCGACCTGCAGCCCTGATTTACCATAATCTCTATGATTATTTTCTGTTTTAAAATTCGGATAAAATAAAGTCGGATTTGCGTGAAAAAAATATATCAATGATAAAGAAATATTGTCCGCAGTGTTAAACTATTTTAATAACAAAATTCATAACATTCTTTAGTGCTATAAAAAATTAATCGTTTTAAAAAATATATTAAAATAAAAGATGATTAAAAAAAATAGTTGTTTCATAAAAATATAATCTTATAATGGCTCAATAATAATAAACAATAAATAACAAGAAGGGACTACAAGTCAGATTTTTATTTCAGATTGTATTCCAAATTTTTAGAACATTTCGACCTTATTATTAGGTCGTCCTCAGTGTAAAGAAATTAAACGCAAATTTGACAAAATAATAAAACGGTGAAAATTATATAATTTATAGCTACGCAAAAAGTTGGTAGTATTTATTCTATCTATCTTCCGCACAATGCAATGCTTTTCGTTCTAGTTTTGTTTATAATTGTTTCATTTTACCAGCTTATTATTTCCTCGAAAACTTTTCCACTTTTATATTATGAGCATCTCGTTCTCTCAGAAATTATCTAAATTGTTACCAAAAGAATGCATTTTTCGTAAACGATTGTAATTAATATACACTGCAAAAAATTTGATACGTATTCAGTTAATAGCTTTTTTACAATCCGAAGTAATAAAAATCGCGGGACAGCGAATACGGACAGTGAATGCGGAATGCATTTATTTTCGGGATGCCATTCACGGAATGTGGTGGGACTCCCGTGAGAGGTTTTTTTCCGGTTGTTCGAACATATTGTACATGTATGTGCTTGCCATCGAGTCTGTCCGAGTGATTTCCAGTAGTAAAATCAGAAGAGACACGGTGCACACCAGTACCGCTAGAAGCAGAATGATAGCTTCTTATTCTAAGAAAATGGAATACAGATGGGCCGAGCTAAGTCTTTTGCTCGGCGCCGGGGCCATCTCTTTACTTCTTCTTAGAATTTCCTTTCCACGTTCCGCCATGGCAGCGCAAACACAATTCTCATTTTTATGCCAAGAGTGTAAGATGAAGATAAGAAGGAATAAGGATGACGGACAATATAATGGAACGAACGAACGAATGAACGAACGAATGAGATCGTAGATCTTCTCACAAAGTTATAGCTATTATTTCTGCTGTCTCCCATTTTCTTTAAGTCAATTTTTTTATAAAAATGAGATTACAGCAAATGTAAGAAGTCTATCGTAGTCAAAAAATTCCGAGTTTTATTTACAAAATATTTAAAACACAAATTATTAGAGAGAGAAATACACAGTAAAAATATTTTATATTTGTCTTCAAAATAATTCTTATTAAAATTTTGTGTTAAACTTTTATCCGAGTGTTAATTTAATATGATATAATTATACAAAAAAATGTTCACAAATAGTACAATTTTGTTCTTTTAAATTAATATTCA
>NW_017305601.1:408953-418406 GCF_001594115.1 Trachymyrmex septentrionalis | reverse complement strand
AAATATATATTAATTTAATATAAATGTTATTTTTACTGAAATACGTTAATTTAACATGATTTATAAATGTAAATTTTATTGAAGAAATATGTTTCCACATTGACTACAAATTGTATCAGTATTACATCTTTTGTGCTAATATTTTAGAGGAGACATAAAATGCACTATATTTAACATAAATTTTTCAACTATGATAAAAATTTAAGAAGCGCAAACATTTCGAGCAGACGTGTATTTTCAAATAGTCATTGATATCGTCAATTCATAGATCAGAAATAAATCACATTTTCCTTTGTCCGATTTATAAGAAAGTGCTGCGAGCGATCGAACAAATTACGACCAAATTTTGAATTTTATAATAATATCAAATCATTACGTAAACTATTGTAAATTCAATATTGTTTCAATAATTTGGTTTCATAATAACTGGAAGCGTGTTAATAATTAGGAAATATAACAAACAAGCTAACTCGATAGCAAATATCTACTTGAAGATACTCATTCACACGAGTACGAGTCGACCGGAAAAACTCAGCTAATTATACGTATGTTAATTAATAAACCGGAATAATCCGATATTTTGTTTGACTCTTCCCACGCGACATATTTACACACGCATGAATCGCTTTCAGCGTGAGTAAAAAATATAACAAACTCAGATGCGATAACAACAGTTATGCAGGATTACACGTTTTAATTAACGCTACAATAATCACCCTTATTCTATTTCACACTCGACACTCTTCGCATTCAGTCGCAGTGTTTGCGAAAACCTGAAGAATGTCAAATCATTAATTGGAAGTGATTGACGTCTGTGTAACACGTTTTTCAACAAATTTTTTTTACGTTTCCTGTTCGTTCGAATGCGGAATTAACTGTGGATGAAGAATGCGATATACCATATTTTTTCCCAATATAAATCACGTATACCGAAACCTCGGCCCACTTCGCTGCCGTTAAAAAAAAAGATTGAAAAAGCGAAATTAAAAATCAACTCGATACTTTCGTGATACTTGTTTCTACTTGTTTCTCGCGAGTGGTGGCGATGCGTGCTACTTGTCGCGTTTCGAGACAATAGCGATGTCTCGTGTCGCACGGAAGCCTAAACCGTAACGTACGTTTCCGTCATCTGTCAAAGCCACGTTATGTGTATCCCAGTAATTGGACTATGCTTGAGGAGATGAGACCGAACGGAGAAGGTAAGACGCAACGTGCGAGAATTAACACGATCGTAAATGTAGATGTAAATGTAACGTAAATGTGGGGATATCAACGATTTATCGATCAGCAAATCCGTATTTGTCCCGCGTGCTAATGCCAAATTGGCAAAGGAATTATCACATTAACGACGGATTCGGCCAGTATTCATGATATGCGATTTTGAAAAAATACGGACAATGGATATATTTCGATAAATTAACTTCACTCTCTCATCGAAAAAAATAGATTGGCTTATCCAGCAAAGCTATAGCTTGCTATGTGAATTGTATAATTAAAAAATTTGATGGTTTAACAAAGAAATTACGTCTGTATAAACATTAAGAGAAAAATGTCGAAGTATTGCGAAGCAAATACTTACGAAATTTGATTGTGATGACGAAATACATTTCTGTGAAGGTATATCTTATTAATTGCAAAAAAATAAATGACTTATTTGCTAAGAATAAAATTTTATTTTGCCCGTATTTAAATATTTGTTTCAGTGAAATAAATATATCCATTTCCCACAAAATATATTTTTAGGCACCTTTTCCTCACTGCAATTATCAGTATATTAATTCAGCTAATTTGTGACGATAAAAATTGCTAATGCAATAAGTTTTCTTCATTCTAGTAGCTAAAGTATACGCCATCTTAATTATGTTTGTTAAAAATTTTGATGTACATATTGCATTGATTTTTGTAGAAAATTATCGTTGCTGTATTAAAACAAATTCGCTCTGCTATTACAATAAATATGATTATCTACACTGAGAAAAAAAGCTGTTAACATAAATGCGTTTAAAAAATTCGTAGTGATTATTTCGTTCAAGTATTTATATATTTAAGTTAAATATACGAGTATGTGAGTCATGTCAACAAAATCTTGTAATTAAAAACATGTTGTTCGTTTGAATTAACAAATATTTACCAACATCCGGTGATCGCTGCATTTAGTTAAATCAATTAATTATTTTTTTGAAACAGCTTTTTTCTCAGTATAATCGCTAATTTTATTCAGCTGTACAACTTTGCTACTTTAATATAGAAAACTAGCTGCTCGTACGGCTGTAAATTTGCTAGTGAAGTTTTTAGTTATTTTAACAAATCTTTCTTTCCCGTATTATTTAAGTATGTATTATACATATGTATCATTAATTCTCTGAAGCTGACGTTGAACCCATTTAATTATAAATCTCTTTATAAAACATGTCAAACAATTCAATTTTCTTTATATTACATTTGAAAATGTATATTATAAAAATATACACAGCATTAATTCCTTTTATATAAGTTATGCCATTTTAATTCCTCGAAGTTAATTACGGCTTTTAATTAATATAATTTGAATGAGTCTCATAAGGCTTAGTAATGTTACAGATTTTGGCGTCAACGACAGAAGGTTAATTAACTTCATTTCTTATTGATGTATGTATTATTAACTATTAATTGTTCGCTACACAGATTGTTATTAAATGACTATTATTCAGCCAATTCCAACAATTAGACTATTGTTTGCGATAGAAACTAGGACTCCACACCGTAGTTCTCATTAGTGATGATCACGAAAATGAAAAAAATCTAGCCGCGCGGATCAATATTCCGCGAAGGGAACAAAAGCTTTTTGTGATTTTCCTCTTTTCTCGCTTTCCACTAATAACACGCAGAGATCCAATATACTACTAGACCGTGCCGTGTGCAAGCGACTAGAAATTTAATTTGCATGACATACCGCACTGTAACTGTCATATTTTCCGTCGCAAGCATTTTATTACGAAATAATATAATAAAACGCATCAGTTGCACTTCCTGTTTTCCTGTACGCTCAAGTTTACTGTGCGCAAAGATCACAAAGAGTGTCGACATAATTTAATTCAATTCGCTTCTCTCAACGCGGTGAGATATTGTCGTAATTGTGTTACATGTTTGCGCGAGACACTGCCCCAATTGCGTCCGCGTAAATAGCTCGCATCGTTACCATATTCTCGTGGTGTATCACGATGCGTTCACAATGCGTTCACAATGCATTCCATCCGGGGATTCGATCGCATTACATCCGGGATGCCGCCGTTAAATCGAGCGTTCTATTAAAATACACTTTGCAACCAGTTGTTTTGCGGAAATTCACGAAACTGCGAATCTCTGTTCACAAAATCGATTTTGCCGAGCGAATTCTGTGTTATTCGAAGATTACAACCATCCTTCGTCAATTGATTAATACAGGTTGATATAATTATTTACAATTTAAAATAAATATCCTACTTATTATTATAATAAAACAATGTAATAATATATTAAATTGGCTAAAGGAGAGCAAAGAAATAATTGATGTGATTTGATTAAAAATAATACAAGTTTTTTTTTTTAACATTTCGATTTGACATTAGCAAATTAATATACAATGAGACAAGTTTCAACTTTACTATATAAAGATCATGCGTTTTCTCCGTGTCCAGATCCATTCTTGGAATGTCAACGTTTCGTGAATCTTGCAATCTAATTCATCAGGACGCGAGGAGAGGAAATAAAATTATTTTTATTTTTTATTATTTTTTTGTTTTCGAGTTTTAATAATTTAATCTGCATAATCGCGACTGAGAAAGACTTAATAAGATTGAAACTTGAATTGATGTATTATATATAAAAAAACGCATTATTTTTAGTTAAACATCCATTATTTTTTGCTCTTTTGTTAGCTCTTTTAATATATACTTTTCTATTATAATAACGAGCAGAATATTTATTTTAAGTTGTCAATAACTTTAGTATAATCCACTTGAATCGCTAATTAACAAAGCATAATTGTAATTTTCGAATAGAATTCGCAGTTAGTGCATCGATTCTGCGAACAGAGATTATTATTACATGGAATTTATTCATTCATTTCAGCTATTAAGAAAAAGTAGAAAGGTTGAAAAAAACTAATTATTTAATGAATGAAATTTATAGTAACTACTCTTTCGTTTGCAATTGTTACATCCGTGAATTAAATAGCATTAAATAGTATAAAATTAAATGTAAAAGGTATAGAATGCAAATTAAAACATTCCGAGCGAAAGTTATGCATCACGCACAATAACATTTCTGGGAAAGTTACATATGAGCTTTAACATTACGCGAGATAAACTGTTATACATTTACGGACCCTCTTCGCTTTAATGAGTACGAGATAACGAAGCTTGAAAAGTGGAGTTCCTCAAGCACATCAAGATCGGCTCGTTAATAAGCGGCGTGACTCCATTTTCACGTCGACGATTTTCCGTCATCGTTGTCGTCGTTGCCGTGACGGTGCGGCAGTTATCGTCGTAAATTGCAGAAGCGTGTTATGTACGCATGTGCACCTACATCGGATAAGCGGGGCGGCCGCGTCGTAAATTGTCGACGTCGATGATAGGAGGCGACGCGACGATAGGAAGCTGCATCTCGCAGATGCTCCGGGCGACGGATCTACAGTCTGCACAGCGTAGGAGATGGAGGTACGTTCTTCGATAACGCTCGCGTGGAAATTGAATTCCTTCGGAAAGGAAGGAAGACTCCGGTCACCCGCCGACGAAACCACACCGTCCGAATGACGATGCAACACGACGGCGATCACGCGAAATTCCCGATTCCGAACAAGACCCGTCCGTGTGTCTTCACGGTGATAAAACTGCACGATTCCCGGTGGCCAGTGCTTCCAGTACTCTCTCAAGTAGAACACAAAATCATAAAATCGAGATGACATCGAGTGGAAATTATTTTTTAAAAAATATCAAATAATAATTATTATCGATACACTTTTGGCGATGATTTAAATAATTCTTGATGTAATAATAATTTTTAAGTGTTTTTTTTTTTAAATCACAAATTAAAAAAATCACAAATTAAAGTTATTTCAACAAAAATCAATGATATTACTTTTGACGATAATTTTCTGATGAATTCTTGAACAAAAGTATAAGTAACAATGGCGTTGTAAAAATGATTTTAATTTGATGTCATTTTGACCTTATTATAATTTTGTGTTCTACCTAGACTCAAATGTAAATGAGGACTCCATTAATGTCGGTCAAAGAGAACCATGATGAGCGTGGGTTGGACCATCCACGACTTTGATGTTACTGGGCTGCGATGCGTCGCTGAGACTTAAATCAGCAACGAGTTGCGATAACCCGTTAAAACTTACGTGCAGTTCATGCCACGCTGCGGTCCGCATCTCCGACCGGAATATGCGAAACTTCGAAAGTTAATCCTTTATCCTGCGCTCACTTTATTCCAATTACGGGATGTTCGAGGGTGGCGACGTGGCGTTGTGTGCGCAAACTCGTAAACGTTACGACTATCTATGTACAAATTGTATTTGCACTCACGTGCATAATGTCCCGAAATCTCTCTCTCTCTCTCTCTCTCTCTCTCTCTCTCTCTCTCTCTCTCGCTCTCTCTTGCTTTCCCGGGTGAAGATACCGCCACATCGTCGCATCGCCGCATCGCCGGGCGCACCCGTCGTATTTGCGCAATCGTTCACGTTCCCTCGCGTGTGTGCAAACAAAATGCATACCTGTATACACGACGGAGTGTATGCAGCCGCGTGACGGTATCCGCATTTACGTGCGACCAGGCGTTATATATCCTATCCTACGTGGAGGAGCTTGCGTATCACGTGTATTACGACGACGCATATTTTGCGGCAACCGAGCATCCCCTGCATTATGCTCTTTAAATGAACCGCATGCCGCACATCTTCGCGCGTTAACTATTGCGAAAAGAAGAAATATATATATTTTTTTATCGGGAGAACATTCTTTTTTCGCAATAAAAGATTGTATTTTCTTTTGTTTTTCTTTTTTTATCAACAAGCTCGAGAGAATTTCGGTATGTAATTTTTATCTAAAACGAGGATTTTTATCATTCACGTTCGCTCTCTCGCGGATTGTTTTGTTGATCTTCTTTCTCTCATTGCTTTTATTTTTAACCTTAATGGAAGGAATAATTCTTAAAAATACATCCGGATACATGCGTATAATAAATTACGCGATTTACTTTTTAAAAGCGGAAAATGTCGATCTATATTCTCACACGCTCTTAGAATAATTTTTTATTATCAAGTATAATTTACGGATGAGATAAATACAGATTTAATCCATTAAAACCTCGGAAATACGGCCTGTCAAAAATTTTCGCATAAAAAGTGATAAAATAAAAGAGAGGTATGATATCTACGAGTATTTATACATTGTGCTCGTAATAGTCATTTAACGCGTTAATCGTTAATCCCGAAATAAACGCTTGAACTTTTTTGTACGCTATTGCGCGAGCTGCATTTTACATCCCATTCATAAATTACCATTGTCTGTACGTGCTGTATGCAAAAATACACTTTTGTTCCTCTTTCCGTATCAAGGAGATATGTATCTACTGCATCTATATATATAAATATATCAAATGCTTTTTTAAAACTTTACTCAGTAATATTGCAAAAAAAAAAATATATATATATATATAAGTATTTTTTAAATGTTATTTAAACAATTAATGTCCGTATTCAGACATTTAATTGTGCAATATAACAGACATATTCTTCGATATGATACCATGAGTGATCCTACAACAAAGTGATTCTAGTAACTGGCTGAGTTTTTGAATCAAGATAGAAAAAATGATAGAAGAAAATATTTCTTTATTTAGTATGATTTACCATTTTGATGTACCATACTTTTTTAAAGTTAATATATCAATGCTTGCATTACATTTTTTTTCAAATGGAATTATGACTTTTTTAGCATAAATCGATTCCTCTCGTTATTCTATGCATAAAAAATGTTATCTATATTGCGCTTATATCATTAAAAATTATCTACATAAACGATGAAATTATAAATCGTTTCATCTAGATAATAATTATTTTACCATACAATTATAGCATATAAATGTGAAACACTTTTCTCTCAGTGTAAAATATCGTAATGTAAGGTAATCAAAAGAATTAAAGATAGAATAATGAAAGATTGTCCCTTTTATCATTTTTTTCTCTCTCAACTTAAAGAAAGAATTAATTCAACTACTAGAATCACCCTGTAAATTCCATCGCATTATTATATACATATATTTTATTTATTGTGTATAGACAAATTATAAAGCATACACAAATAGTGAGGCACCAACAGAACTGCTGTTACTAAGTCTACCAGAAAACGAAACGAATTACAAATTACAGAAAAATGAGTACAATTCCAGAAAGATAGATAAGTTTCTTGCTTAGTAAATAACTCGATAGTTTTAAGAAAGTAGAGGACAAGAATAATTTGAGTATAATTGCAAAATGATTAAAATAATAAACGCAGACTTATTACATAATAAATGAAGACAATTCAAAAGATCAGAATTAATATAAAAAATACTAACAATTAAAGTAAATAGACTTAAAGCGTTGATACGAACTTAGTAGCGGCAGAGCGAAACGAAGAAACTGAAGGGGAAGAGCGGATAGAAGAGAGTAGCATGTTGTAAAATTTTGTGGCAGTACAGAAAAACGCAGCCTTAAATTGAGAAGTTCGATGTCTAGGAAAGTATAAAGAATTATGATATCGTGTGTCAGAAGTATCATCAGAATGGAGGTCGGAGTTCAAGTCTCAACAGGAGACTACGAAGGTATGCCAGAACGAAGGAGACGAAAAACAAGGCAGCACAAATGAAGAACATAACGCTGATGCATCTTGAGCTAATCAGAGCGCAAAAAACAACAGGAAATATGATCATACTTACATTAATAGAATAACGAAGACATGAATTCTGAACACAGTTGGACTTGAGTAAGCAATTTTTGAGACAAAGCTGGTATGTAGATCAAGTCGGCATAATCGAATAAGGAAATTACAATCAGTTGGAATACTAGAAGTTGTCTGTGAGGTTGATACGATGTGACGAAATGAATTATTCCGTCGGTCATTATTGCAATTTGAAATCGTAACATTATATTTTCAAGGATAATTCAATTTAATTAACTGAGAAGTGAAACTTATATTAATAATTCCGACAACTCAGCACGAAATGAGGTTAATGGTTTTTCGATTATGAGTCTCCAAAGCGTAAATTACATCTCCGCAACCAGTCTCGGGTTAACGAGACTTTAAGGAAGATCGGAGTCTTGCAATATAGGCTCTTAGAGCGATCGCCTTTTGCGTGCGACAGCCGTTGACACCATTCAAAAGTTTTCCCATTTCCATGCCATCGCGCGCGCCTCAACGCTTAAGTTTTCGAGAGCTATTCTAATTAACGACCTGACGGTTGCCGAGGACTCCTTAACGCGGCCGAAAAGGATGCGCTTTTTCAACTTTTATGAGCGATTATCGCAAGAAAGCACGTTACGCGGAGGCTAAAAAGTTGCGCAATTATTCGTACTCTTCCACCAACTGTTTGCCATTTTCGAGTAATACAGTCTCTCGTCGCTTAAAGTTAACATATATCCGCGATGGTAACAAGCCGCTGCGAAATTCCGCAGCTCGATGCGTCAAGCGGAAGTTTGAAACTTGATTAAGCCCAACGACAATCGCTGCTTTTGGCACATTTTACGCGAACGAAACAAACAATTCACTTCTGATAGTTTTCTGAAATAGACAACCTCGGGAAATAATTTTCGCTGCTTGATCAGAATTTTTTTGTTCGATCGTAACCAGTTTTCCCTCTTTCTTTTAGAAAAGTTTTTGTTTTTTTTTTTTTAATTTCACTTCTGCTCGTAAAGCACAATCTGCGTGACCTGAAAAAAATACACGGAGACAATGGTCGAAAAAGAAAAGAAAATGTCTATAAAGCTATCCGTTGAGATGAAATCACAGGTACGTGAAAAATAAATCGCTATCAGATCAGATATTTCTTCTCGCAAATTTTTGTGTGATTTTTTCTTTTTGCTATTATCCAACCGACTGGCTAATAAAACTTGCACAAAGATCGACGAGCAGGTTTCCCTTCAAAGCCACGGGATGTATTTCATTCGGAAGGATCGAGTGGATCGATCGAAACTCGGCAATGAATCGACGACGAGGATTCCTCGCCTCCGTCAGGAAAATAAGCAGAGATTACGTTCTCGTGGAATAAAGGTAGTATATGTATATCGAGATGAGTTTTCGGAGCAACTAATTGAAAAGGCGCACTTTTACTTCTTGCTTTTGCTTTTTCTCTTATCTACCGATACTACCACCAGTCCAAATGATTAAATGGAACCTCAAAGAATTAAAGTATCTCAAGATAACGATATTTTTACGAACGCTATTCTAACAC
>NW_017305601.1:392471-408853 GCF_001594115.1 Trachymyrmex septentrionalis | reverse complement strand
ATACTACCACCAGTCCAAATGATTAAATGGAACCTCAAAGAATTAAAGAGAGTATCTCAAGATAACGCTATTTTTACGAACGCTATTCTAACATAAAATATGTTCGTTCGCTGTACACATAAATCGCGAGGAAAATGGCATAGTTCATAAAAGTGTCATATTTTTGAGAGTCCTATAAAAATTTTACTCGTACTTGAATTATCATAAAATGTTAGCTACCCAATTTAATCTTTTTTACTTTTTATACGTTAGTATAATTTGAAAAGTGACGGCTGATATAACTCATGCGTATTTTGTATTCAAAGCATATTTCGATAAATTTGAAGCATTTTTTAATAAATATTAGATTAGAGAATTAATAATTAAATATCAAAGTTTTCGCGCACGTACAAATAAAAAAGACTCGAAAATTTTGAATATAAAACAGCAAACCAGCAAAACCACACAGTTTTTTTAGAACAGATCCCCCTCCCCTTTTTCCAAAACTCCTCCCTTGAAAGTTCTTTTATTTGAATATATAATTTGGATATGTTTTCTTTGGATGTATTTGATATAAGTAATTATATTATTCTAGAATGTAACTTTTTGCGTTCATCTAAAATTCTAAAAAGTTTCTGTGCAAAGATAGTTGTAAATAATTAAAATGAAGTATAATGACTAAGCGATGATTGCTATAGATAGTTAGTTCAATTTCGAAAAGGCATTAACAACATCACAAGGTATTTCTGTCTTAATATTTAAAGCTATGTAAAAACAAAAGTATTAAATAACGAAATAACGCAATTATTAAACGTTTAATGATAAAGATCGAAGAAATAAATTCCGTCTTTTTTTTCAAAGATTATAATTTAACAGCTTTTTATTGCATAAAATTCTTTTTTACTTCGAAATAAAAAAAAATCTGTTTTTCTTTATCTCTAGACGCGCATTTTAGCATTTAATACATTTTTAACATAGATTCAAGTTTTACGAGGTCCACAATTTCAATCTGAACGGTACATATACAGATCGGTTAGCCGCCTCCGGCAGATAAAAAATTAAAATGCAAATAACGCACGTGTCTCGGGAGATTACACAATATCGCGTATAAACGTACGCGTTCCTGAAATAAGAATGGTCGTGTTTAAGGCAGTCATTTTGATAAACGCCTCGTACCTAGCCCGACAGTCAGTTGGCAAGCATTCCCCTGGTGAAACGAGCAAATTTGAATAACGGTGGAGCGTGAGGGTAGCCGAGCTCTGCAGCATTAATTCAAGTCTCGTACTTACGGCACGCGATTAAACACAGCCTCGTGTTTCTCACTGCTGTGCACTAAGTGCAGCCGCACATATCACGAGTTTATACATCTGTCTTATATCCTACTTAAGAATTCATCGGACCTTGGCACAAGTTTTCCCGATATTCGGTAAAACTGACGCGAGGCGCGATCATGCTTAGTGTCGCTCATGCATGTCTCCTTAAAGCGAATCACGAGCAGAAAATATGACGTGTAAATACGGAATGCATTTGAAATAACCTGACGCAAAGGAATATATCGCGTCAGTTTGTCGAGTACGCATTGATTAATTCGACAGTTTCGATTTTATTGCCAACGATGAATGCAAACGACTAACGAGACAGACGGCTAGGAAAAACGCCAACTTAAACTCAACCGCTGGAAAATAAGCTGAGATTACGTTAGCATATAGTGACAGAAGTGGTAACAGCAATATCACTGAATTTCTACGACGGTCCTTTCCGACACAACAGTCCTCGACATTTCCACTTATGAACGTGTCGTTGAACACAGATTAGAAAAACTTGTGCTCGTTGCGATGGAAAACGCACTTGAGAAGCTACCGCAGGGTTGTTATCGAATGGAGAGAGAAAGAAAGATTTAAGTACGAACAAAGCGTACGAGAACTACGAGGAAACATATTTCGAGAAATGACTGTAGAAACTTGCAAAAAAATATGCTCTCCATACAACTCCCTGGACAAGTGCGATCGATAGATAAATTTTGACATTAGAAAAATATTAACGTTTTTTACTTAATAAAAGGACCAAGCGAATAAATTGATCAGAAAAACAAAGAATGTCTAGGATGAAGGACATAATTACATTAGTTTACAAATAGTTTATTTTTTTAAGATACTTAAAATTAAATACTAACTTTAAATACTAACTTTTATCAGCCCTTAGATCGTTATAATATATTTAAAATTAAATACTACTAACTTTTATCAGCCTTTAGATCGTTCACTCTACAGTCAATCATTAATGTATCACAATGTGATATATGTACCGCAACGGTACGTAGCTAACGGTTATATGTTCAATGCTTTACACAGTGTCCCCTAAAAAATTTGCATTCTCTATCACAATTGATTTTGGCGATATTTCACTGAAACGATTAAATGCATACGTAATGCAGCAAAAGTAATTTCGTATTTAAGCGATAAATACTACGATGGGCTCGATGCCGCCGATAATTCTCGCTTCCGAAAGCATTTGTACAAATTAATGCGATAAAACGGATCATATTATTCAGCGATTTTTTTTTTCTCCGTTCGAGGGAAAAAATTCTCAGCAAGGGAGATATAGAGGGATTTAAGGAAAGTGCGAAAAAGGCGGAAAATGGAGGATGTGAACGACGGAGAAAAGCGGTGCAATTTAGTCGGTAAGCCATAACTCCTGTAAGACCAGTAAATCGGTCGAAGTATTAAGTATTATAAGTAACTACAGCCAATTTTTTAAAGCATTCTCGGTCTTTAAACCAATATATTCGATTCGAAATCCAATTCGATTAGAAAGATAGAATTGTGTGTAAACATAAGGTCGCAAAAATATTCTTTGAATCTTTCAGACTAAAATCTCATTCAAACAGAGTAAAAATTCACTCCAATTGATAGTGAAAATATTGCCACTTGGAATGGAGTGTCGTTTTACTCTTTATAAGGGTAAATGTTTAACCTCAGCCATAGTGAATATTTCATTCGTTTAAAGTAAAACATCAGTCAAGACGACTTCAATATAAGATTAGGATGAGTTTTAAGATAAAAAAATATTTAAACTTAGTATATACGTAGATTCTTGTTAGCATTTTATCTTGAAGAAAAAAAATTGTTGACATTTCTATGTAATAGACACACAACGATCAGCGACTCGCTTGCCAAACTTCTTGCTTGATGCATGCACTATTTTCAATTCACTCTTTAATTACAAGTAAAAATATTCATTCTACGACAAAGGAAGAATTCACTCCATTTGAATGAAAAGTTATTCTAATTTAAATGATTCAGTAATTACGCTATTTTTCAAGTGGAATTTCATTCCAAGAAATTTAGATAATTCATGCGTAAGATTTGTAGCCAACGTAACATTTTTATACTCTGTGAAAATTGCTCGTTTAAACGAACCACGAAATAGCCGCTGTATTATGCCACTGCACTGGCATGAGAGAATAATTGAACGAGTCGCGAGAAAACCGAGCTGGCGCGGCGATTCGCGTGTCACTCCGAATATCGGCCACGAATCAATCGCGTGAAAAACGAGAGAATTTTCGTTCTTATCGAAGTCGCGTGACTCGTTGCTACGCTCCGTTTATATGCCAAATTTTCTCGATAAATGATGATTCCATGTCGAAATCGTAAAGTGTTTGATCGTACTTGGGATAAGTACGAGACTGATATTCCTGGAGATATCGAAATTAACTAGTAAAAGAAATAAATGTGAGAAAGGTAAGAAGGTGAAAACAGAGCAGCACATCAAGAATCTTTCAATATTCATAGGTATTGTGCATTACGCGCAGACTAGATTGATAGTCCAGGTTCAAACGAATCTTTTTCGCGTCGTGCGAAATCCTGGGAAGAGAGTCGACAACGACCGAATCGTTCCACCGACGAAACCTCCCACGCAAATCGCATTTGCATAGTTATAGGAATATTTCGGTCGACCATCGGGCCACCGCCCCGTCAACTCCGAGGAATAACGATCGGTCGGTACGCGTTCGCGAGCTCGCAATCGATCCTCGCGACAATCGCCGACAATCTGTCTCGCATAATTGCACACCTCGACAGCTTGTTCTAAAAGTCTAAGACTTTACACACTCGGAAAATTTGTGTTAAATCTAACATATTTCTCGTGTCCTAACGGTCCAAATTTTTGTGTTAATTTAATACAAGCTAAACATATTGAAGAGTAACACAAATATCACGTAAAAAAATTAATACAAAAGATGTAACGTTGACACAAACTGTCATATGGAAGCATATTTTTTCAATAAAATTATTAAATTAACATTTACAATATATTAAATTAATACATTTTATTCATTTATCTTAGAATTTACGTTTTAAAAATATATTATTTTTGTTATTTGTTTATCTACTCATAAATTGTTATCTTGACACTAAAAAAATGTTGAATATCAATTTAACATAAAGTATTTAAATAAAATATTAAATTAAATTTCTATAACAGCCCTCCGTTATAACGAGCGTTAATTTAACATGGTATAATGACATTATATTAAATTAACTTGGTCCTTCAGAAATCTAATTTAATACTGACCAATTTAATAAAATAATTAGAAATTACTTATTTTGAGTACTAGAAGCACTGAGCAATGGTTTTTAACTGTGCTTTTATTCAAAATAAGTAATTAATCACTTCTTTCCAGTATTAAGCTTCCGTAAGAGAGATATGTTAAAAATTCAACGCAGTATTTTAACAAGGATTTGAGTAGACAGGTTTTAACATAAATACAAAATGTTTTACCGTGTATTTTCGCGCACACAGAAAGAATAATTTAGCTAAATCTGAAAACCATTTTGTCGGACCATCAAAATAATTACTTAGTAGGAATCTCAAGCATAATTCTACAAAAAGTTTTGACATTCTAACAACCAGCTTGAGTGTTCTACATAATTATTTTGATAATCCAACATTACATTCAAATCTGTGTCTAAATTTTTAGATACTTCAGCAAACCCGTGCAGTCTTTTCGTGCAGATAAAAATATCCTGCGAAAACAATCTGTTCTGTGAAAACGCGGTGTCGAGAAACTTCTAGTACACATCTCTTAGTCTCGAAGAATGGGAAAAAGTTGCGGAACTGTCGTGATCGGGATAATATCTTGATTAGAACAGAAGATCATGCGATATCCGGTACAGTTAGAGTTCTTCTCGTACGAAACAGGGAAGCTGCACTGTTTGCAAAAGCTAATGGCATACTCGGGACGACGCAAGATTACCATATAAACCGCAAAACTCTTCATGTTCTCTCGTGTTCTATCGATCCCGAGCATTCGCGTCTCCTACGCCCTTTACCCTTTGTTCCTTCCTTCCGCCATAACACATTCGGTTCAGCTGACGTGGCAAACCAAGTTGCTTTGCTCCACGGCACGTGTACTTTAGAGGGTACCCTACCATCTGGTTATCAATTAAGATGCAATTCCAATAATATCTTATGAAAAATAAAATATCTCCGCTAGTTTGGAGTAAATTTTAGCGATATACAGAAACCTATTTCGCGAATAATTTTGCGCGATTTTAGCACGTCAGACCAATATTTTTCGCCGCGTTTGCTCTTATCAAAAAACGTACTTTAAAATGTATTTTACGTGAGCTCAAAAATTTAAGAAAAATCGATAGAACTTTCTAATCTACCTTCTCTATTTTTCCTACTTTTCGACCACTATAAATAAAAAAAAACGCCGACTAAATCCTCTGTTCGCTTAAATACAAAGATTCAAAAGAAAACTTTCGTTATTTCAGAAGCGCACATCCGTCTTGTGGGACAAACGCCATTATCGATTGTTTTCGTACAAGTGATATTGGTTCCTCCTTCACGCAAATAAATTCAATCCACCAAACAAATCGCTCCTGCATTGCGGCGCAACTTTCCTTTTTTTTTTTTAAAATCAGTCACTTCTAGTCGGGATGCATTTTTATTTCATGTACGTTGAAGTAAACGCAGAGGAGAACGTAACGTCCCACTCTTCGTACGTTGACGTAAAGAGAAACGATTCTGACCCGCCCGCCCTCGGCGCCGTATAAAAATTTGATCGCTTTCACGGAACAATCGGGTTTTTCAGTGACACGTACCTCCGTACTGAATTTACTGAGTAAATCCGTCGTGCAGTAAATCACACGGCAGTTGATACGCGAGCCTGGCGAGCACTGGAGAACAATAATTCTCCGGCTCGCTCTCTCAGCGACTCTTTCCGTTGTGCTTTTTCTTCTGGAGGCACTTTTCACGCGCGGAATAACTCAATCTTACTATACACACGTCGAACAACTAATAATTAATTACCTCTCAAATGTCTCTTCTTGTTTTCTGTTTCAGTCACCGAGAAGGAAATTCGTCAATGGTAAGTTCGGCTCTAAGAAAAGCAATAGGCTATTATACTAACTTGCGCGAACTTGGACAGAATGATTAAGGTTTCTGCCGATAATCAGAAGAAAATAATTTACGACAGAACTGATTTAATTCTCTGCTAAATTAAAATTTAAAAATTTTTTAATAAAAACAGACTTAAGAAAATAAAGTTTTCCGTAAAAGTAGATTTTAAAAATTCTTTCGTAATTTCCAATTTTTATAACAACGTAAAATTTTTACTTTAAATAATTATTTATATAAGAATTATTGTGTATTGTGCAGGCACAAAGGATTCCTGAAGGATTGCCCCGATGGATTACTAACAGAACAAGTATGCATTGTCAAATATATTTAAATCATATTAATTTTTTCCTTTTCTTTTGTTTAGAAAAAATGTTTGGCTACTAACAAAAAAATATTTGGTACTTGTAATAATTATACGCGATAAAATTATTATGATTTCGAGCATTATTTTAGAATTATTACTGTTATCCCATGTTAATAGGAAGAGTGACTATAAAATTATAATTATTATTAGAATAATAACAAATTCGATTGAATGCACTGATGCGTATTAAAGCGGTTGTACACTGACTTAATCTAAGTGTAAAAGTAAATATTTTGAATAATAAAATATATATTTTACCTAACGACACAATAAAATGTATTGAGGATTTCACGGTTTAATTCATTATATCTTTACATTATTACATTAATTTGTGTACGATAAGCTTTAATACGCACCAGAGTGTGCACTGAATGCTTTCAATAGAATTCGCTAATATTATATTATAGTAATAATTATAAATAAAATTGGACAGGATGATTAAATTCTTAACATTAAAATTATTTTATCATACAGTTGCAATCATAAGTACCAAACATTTTTTCTCGGTGTAACATAAGTAAGAGACGTAAAGCGCAAGAAATTAAATTGATATAAATAGCTAGAATGCGATATTTAGAACGAAAGTATATTAATCATATAATGTTACAATATCGGTTGATAATAATAACGGAAAAAAAGGTTAATCACCTACAATAATCAATAGCGAATAAAAAGCTGATGATATATATATATATGGCGATCGCGTGATTTCAGGGCTTCATAAAGATCTACAAGCAGTTCTTCCCCCAAGGTGACCCATCAAAGTTTGCCTCTCTCGTCTTCAGAGTCTTCGATGAGAACGCCGTAAGTTTCTTGACACGTATGTAAACGTCGTGGTTTTCCGCAAACCCTCATGCTTTTTAAATTTGTCAAGTCAGCGTTCACATGCAATCGATCACGCGATGCGCACTCTCACTATCTTACTCAAATTATTTTGTTTCCCTTACGCTATATATGGCGCTATCTCTAATAGCAAGTCTTTATTACCGTTTAACTGCACGATTAAGCATTTATTTAGCTCTGTATTAGATAAGAATACAAAGTTTACGTTGTAAGTTCCACGTTGAATAAATTTACGCACATCAGGACTGAAATAATCCGTATTGATCATTGCGATATTTAATCTTCTAGCTAACAATTGGTCCACTCAATTACAAATTTCATTGTCAAAAATATCAAACAATCGAATTTTCTTTATTTTACATCTGCAAATTTGGTATATATATATTTTAATTATAATGTATTTAATATTTATTTTTTAAATACGAGTTATATTGTTTTGATTCCTTAAAATATTAATTAGACTTTTAATTAAATAAGTCTTGCAGATCCAGCGCAGTTAGTAACTGATTTTGGCATCAGCTTCGAAAGAAGTAATCACCGTTGACTCTTTTTTTATATTGAGAGAAATTTTTTGTATTTGTGACTATAATTACATGTTATCACAAATTATGGTTATTACTGCTGATGTTAGCAATAATAACTATACATAGTTCTATCAACAAACATTATATTACATTATACTATAACTTTATTGAGGTGCAAAGAAGCATATACAGTTGGCGCCGAAAATTATAAATAAATTATATTCATTCCAGTCATTTTTACAGTAATAATATAACTGTAACTTATCTTAATCATTTTTGGTGCCAGCCATATACATATATTTGTTGATGGAAGTATACATAATCATTATTACTAACATTATAGCAGTAATAAGATTAAATAATAATGTTAACATAGGATTATAGTCACAAATATCAAAATTGCACTTTTCTCTCAGTGCAAACGAATCGAGTGAAGATTGGTATTCGCTGTATGTCGAGTATGTTTATTGAAAATATTGAGAAATATCTGAGACAGAAATTTTCCTTTTGGATTTCTTTCGCTATTCGATTTGCGAGAGAAAATACGAATACTCGGGAGAGGGAAAACTATTTGTACAATGTATCAGCCAATGCAGTTGCTCGACTGACAACCGATAGCTATTCGCCTTTAAAGAAACGCGAGCGCAAAGTAATCTTTGAATATTCGAAAGTCGATAGGAAAGAAGATCTCGCATGTGACAAAATAAGAATATGTCGAAATGTTGTTTCAGGACGGCACGATAGAGTTCGAGGAGTTCATAAGAGCGCTCTCGGTGACGTCACGTGGTAACCTGGACGAAAAGCTTCACTGTGAGTATTTTATCCTTTATCTCCTTCTCGAAAAACTTATCTACTCGAATTTGTAAGAATTCATTCGTGCATTTTATTTTATATCCATCTTTATCCATACTTTTGTCCGTCCACTTTGTATACATCACAAACAATTGTCGGAATCGCGTCGCCAATTCCCTTTCAATAATATTAAAAAAAATATCGTTGCAATTACTATAATTTAATTATAATTTAGTAATTTTTTTTCGATGCAAACTACATATTTTTTAGTAGAATTATAAATGTATTATTACTAAAATTATAGCAAAAACGAATATAAAAATGGAGCTTCTAACGATAATTATTTTATCATGCAATTATAGTCACAAATACAAACTTTTCTCACTGTTGATTTACTTAACGAGCTTAAGTCAATAATTTAAACTTAACTTTATTTGCAAAAATAAAAAGTTCGCCGTTAATAACCTCGAATAAAAAAATCAAAGAACTAGTATCAGAAATGCATCTTAATTGCTTTTACATTTCCATAAAATCAATAAAAATAGATAAAAAATTTTGATAAAATTACATTCAATTAATATTAAAATAAGATAATTTTTATAATTCATTATCAAACGATAAATTAATAGCCACGCTTTCTGAAAATTTTATTCCCAAAAAGAATATTTGCATATCGTAATCGTTATATAAAATTCGAGAAGGCTTATAAAAGACGATCGCAACGTAAGACGATAAACCCTCTCGATTGTTCTCTTCGCGAAAACTGTTATCGATCACAACTGAATGTAAGTGAAGAATGAAAGCTTTGCCGAGAATGTCGCGGTCTGGAATATCGTTGGAGAGACACAGAAATTACAAGCTCGCGAGAGAATCGTGCGTGAAACGAAAATACGATTTCTCATCTTCGAACAAAGTGTACCCTCGGATTTTGTGTCTTCGAGGATTTTCAGTAGCAGAAGTCAATCACGTTTTTCTTCCTTTCTTTGTCTCTTTTCAGGGGCCTTTCGTTTGTATGATGTGGACAATGACGGCTTCATCACAAGGGATGAGATGTACAATATAGTCGACGCGATATATCAGATGGTCGTAAGTGCATCTCTTTCAAATTACTTTTCGACCAGCGAGAGAAAACTTTCGACGTGAAACATTTTCTTATTTGCTTTTCAATTTCGTTGGGTTCTGTAATGCATCTTGCCCTATCAATTCTGCCTATTTTGCGATTTTCTTAAAATAACTTCATCTCCCCTATTGACGTCAGTTGTACAGAATTTGATGACAATCGCGAAAATTTTTTACGGAAAGAACGATTTCGTTAAAGTATCTAAAGAAAAGTATCTAACAAATTTAGCTATGGTAGATACCTAAAAATAATTTTGTTGGATCATCAAAATTATTATACAAGAAGCTCAAGTTACTTGCTAGAGTGTTAAAACATTTTGCAGGACTGCTCATCATGCTTCAGCTTCCCGGATAATTATTTTGATCAAACAAAATTATTTTCTAATCTGTGTATCTGACTAAATTTTTAAATACTTCAAGGAAATCGGTCTTTTCGTAGAGTCAAGAGTTCGAGTGCTGTTCGACAAACTGAGAAAAGCGAGTAATTATTATCTTAAACATCTTATTATTTATTCGCTTATTTGATATCTATACGCTCGCGTTTCTCTTATTTTGTCTTTATACAACAGTGTTTCGCTTATTCGCTATCTATATATAAGATCACAAGATAGCACAAGATTTTCGTGCTTGCTTAACAACTTGCTAGCTGCAATGCAATCGTAATGCATCGTACACACGTGTTCAATATCAGGTCAATATTTTATCCGAGCGGGCGCGTTACATGTAATCTAGCGGAAGTTATAATCCTCTTCTGCAGTTTCCAAGCGGCATGCTACAAGCGAGTTAGTAACGTAAACTATAACGTTACCTCCTCACCGCTATTGCTCCTGACAAGCACGATGTATGCGGCTTCTTTTAAGTTACAATGCAACCTCGTACTACGCAACGTGCACTCTAATCTTTCGTCGGCTGTGACGTCTACTAAAAACTTTAAAGCCCGCATTTATACCATGAATCTTGCCTTGAACAGTTCAGATGCTTATTGTTAGTTTCACAGTTAGTTTTTTGAACAACCATATCTCTTGAAAGAGAAATTTTAATTATAACTAAAATGAGAGCATTTTTGGGAAATGAGAAATCAAACGAATCGCCTATATATTTATATATACAAAATCATTAAAGTGTTACACTGCTCTGTTATTATTCGAAATTGAAACGTTATTTTATCATGTCGTTTTATATTATGCTTTAATTGATGGAACATTAAAGTAAAGATAAATAAACTATAAAGTAATGATAAATCAACGTAATTAAAGATAAATGCATTTAATGAATAATTATCATTGTGAGTTTGTTAACCACTGCAGTTGTTAATTTAATTTAACGTAAATATCATATTCATATCCGATATAATCTTTTTTAAATCTATCAACTTACTAGCACAAAATAAAAATTAATTCGTCACTTATCAATGCAACGTGCAATAAAGAAATTGCAGATTTACGTCAAAACTACGTTAATTCTGTAAAATAGAAATATAAGATCCAAATTATAGCAAGACGTAAGATCAAAAAAATAATTATTGTACGCATCAAATTTTATATTCATCCTTTAACTGAATATCTAATAAAAATATACATAATTTTTAAAAAAACTTCTTGTCTGTGTATGTGTGAACTTTCTATAAGATTTTATAAATAAAAATCTATCTTTCATTCTTATTTAAATCAATTAAAATTAATGAATCAACAGGAAAAATAGACAAATAGTTACTTATGTAAACATTAAAAAATTATTCTGTCTTTTAAATATCAGTATAAAATTAACATTAATCTCGGTCATCTCGATTCAATTTACTCTTTATCTTTTTCTAATTGTAAGAATTAGAATTCTAAAAATTAAAAAAAGATAAATAATAAGTTAAATAGAGATGAAATTTAAGTTAATCTTATATGATAGAACCAGCCTTAATAATTTGTGGAAATGTGATATCTGCGCTTCTTTATTATCAAAATATAAAATCCTCGGACTACCAAGCCCTCAGTTAAAGAAACGATCAGCTTCTAGTACAATTTGCTACAAAAAATTTAATTATAAAATTTATTAAAAGAATATATTATAAAATTTATTATATTTGTATGCCGAACATTTCATTCAATGCATCACAAGTTAATTATTAATAAACGATCAATATGCGGTTTGCCTCCGATTAATTGAATCAAACTTATTGTTTGTGTATTGTTCTGCTTGAGCTCTCAATCCGATAATAGTGGAATTTTTATTTTCAAATACACGAGAGATTCACACAAAGCGCGATGCGAAATGAGGTATAATCCAAGTATCATTAAAGGAGTATAATTATTACCTGTGAGTATCGCAATGGAAGCAACAATTCGTAATCCCCGTGTTCAATCCTATTTTGAGTTCGACACTTCAAATGAATCGCGCGAGATATCTGCTAGATAATTGTTGTCTCTTGACAGGTGCGAGTCATTAGCCGCGAGAGTTATATTAGTAAAACGCTCGAAAAGGCAATCGTGAACTGTGGTAATCGGGAACGATTGCATTTCAAAGGATAATAACGCGGCGACACGCACCAGTACCTGCTCGTTTCGGCGTCGTCGTACGAATGATGACACGGCGACACGTCACAACACAAACACCAAAGTCGCGTGCCCATTTGCTATCGTATCCTGAATTTAACATACCGTAAAATGGGATAACTGTAGTCCATTTGATGCTACAAATGCTTTGAAGCATTCTCTGATCAATTAGTGAAATTCTTTCTTCTGATTGATTAATCAAATGCTTCAAAGCCTTTATAGCGTTAAATGGATCGCACTTTTTGGTTCAAATTAAAAAAAAAAATGCTTAAATAGTACGTATGTCCAAAATTAAAACACAAAACGTCTTTAAAATGTTTTTAAAACGTTTCTCGATTTTGACACGCTGCTGTCTAGAAATTATCAAAATTTGTGCCAAAATTATTTCGACTGGGTCAAAGTTATTCGTCTCCGATTTTACAGTATTAAAAAACATATGTACATTCCGCTATGTCAAATTAAATCTGTCAATTATTATCTCGACAATGCTATTATTTTTCTCGTTAGTGTCGCCTACGGCCAGAGGCATATTTTTTATTTGCTACTGCTTATATGTTATTGCCTTATATTCTCTGTTGTGATTGGCCAGTTTGCTTACTGCTCATGTGTCATATTGTAACATTTTACATTTTTCTATGTGCCACTAGCCTAAGAGAACGATTCTCACTAGATATTGAGAACGTTTGAAAACTTATTGTTGTATTCTTTCAACAAGTACATTATAATTTAATTGATACAAAATACATACATTAAATAGTGTTAAATTTTAACTTATTACATGTAAAATTAAATTATAATTTATTTTTATTAAATATTTTATCTATAATTTTTTACTTTTCGAGAATAGCTTAATTCTTCCTGTTATTGAAACAAAATGCTTGATTAAAATTTAATTTAAAAGGAATTCTTAAATTAAAAAAAAATTATCTTCATTTTACTAGAGATAGTATACAATTATGTAAATTAATTTATTATTATCTTTTCCCAAATTTTTACTAAAAAGAATAAAATTATGTAATTTCGTTAATTACATAATTTTAAATCCAAAAATTTTTTGAATATTATTTTTAATCGCAAATAATTAAAAAATTAAAATAATTTAAATTGCTATGCTATAAAAAATATGGTAATTTAATTTCATCGATACCTTTCTACCGATTTATTAAGAGTTCGTTGTTGTTGATCAAAAATTAGGGAAATATAATAAAGACAAATTAAATTTCATAAATACTTTTCCATTAAAACGATGATAAACTTCATTCTCTTCAAATGAACATTTGATTGCCGTCGATATATGTTTATGAAAAGCTGATTTCTAAATGATAGCGAATCATTTATTAATCAATATGCAATGCAAGAGTATCATCGTCCAGTTTTATTACTGTGCATACAAAAACGAAAAAAAAGAAGAAGTAATATTTTGTTATTACTTTTTGTGTTACTATTTTCTTTCATAAATTCAAATCAAATTATCCATATTAGTAGTTATGCTATTTCTCATGTAAGCAATTAAACTGTTAGAGTTATTTAAATGCAAGCTTTTCTTTAATCATATCTCTTTAGAATTAATTACAAAATTACACGAAATAAAAAAATTCGAGTATTTGAAGAAAAATTTCCTTTGAGTTTTTCACTTAAATTACATTTACAAACCTATAAAAATTAAATTAATTCTCTAGATAGATTTATTAAATTATGTTATGTTTTCTCACGACCCCGATTTCTCAACCAAGTTCTTCAACAGAGAAAGGATTATAAGTACGAACTTAGTTTGTTTTTATTCGAGAATACACACTAAAGTGCATAGCAAATATGCACTAGCTGGCGAATTACAATTTCCTCCTCTCTTTCTCTGTAAAGCTAATTAAATTATCAATATAAAGGTGCGCAGGTTTCTGCTTACGCACTTTGAGCAAAACTTTCAATAGAAACTACGTTACTTCCACCGAGACGTGAAAAACTCATATTATGTGCCACGAAACTCTTGAACGGTCCATGGCAAATACCTCAACGCTTCATATGGCTGTTTTATACCGAATTTCGCGCAGCGATGCAAATTTTAACACGAAATTCGACGCGACCGTAGTAAATCCGTCTGGCGACAACGGTTCGCCATTAATCACTTCCAAGTCTCATTAATATTAATTTCAAAGAGAAATATAGTGAAACATTATGTGTATAAACGCGAAGTATGCACATGGTAATCCATAAATATGCAGGTCGCAGTCGACAAAGCCACATGAGACTTTGACGGCTGACCTTAAAACAATAAGCTGCGTAATACGATTGAATGCAATTGATAAAGTCAAATCACATTGCAGAGAATTAGCGGATTAACCAATATCAATTAAAATCCATGAAATCAAACGATTGCATTAAAAATCGATATTGTGAACCATTTGATCATGAACCAGGGATGGTCGGATAGCGCAAATATAACAGATAGATAAATTTGAGTGGAGTCCGGTTATTACTTTATGTCATTTTTAGTAATTTTAATTTTCCTCTAACAAGGAGTGCTTTTTTAAGCATGTCACTGAGACCGGTATTTATAGTCTGTTCTTATTTTAAAATCGTCTTAAATATCTTAAGACTAATATGGTTCTGTGATTAATTTATGATATTTTAAGCCTGTATTTAAGGTTTTATAGGTCATCTACAATAGGAGTAATATTGTATAGTAAGCCATAAGCTGTAAGAAATTGATCAATTATAGTCGATTACTCTTCTCACATTTGCCTGCGATCAGTCGATTTTTTTTACGGCTTACGATTTACTACACCATATTACATCCATTATAGATGGCCTTTAAAATATAAGAACTGACTATGAATACTGGCCTGAAAATGCCATTAGAGGCATGCGTGCCGCGGGATGGCCACCCCTGTCGTAAACCATCATGGTACTATCTGCAGCGATGGATTTGCGACAATAAAGTAATAATGGATAGTGAAATCTCTTTTTTTCCGCACGTCATTGTAATAGCGATAAAATCTCACAATAATGGGAATTTTTTGTATTTTTTTAATAATAGACAAAAATGTGCTAACAAATTGATGTTTTCTTAAAAGCTTTGTTCGATAATATCTTTCTAGTTTAAAGAATGGTATGCTATTTATAGATCCGCATAATCTGGGTAGAATAATAATTTGATATACAAAAAGAATTGTGTGTGTTTTGTTGAAATATTTAAAAATTCAGAAAATAATTTTGTGGAATCCCCAGAATAATATATAATATTACGTAGAACCAACTCAAACACACTGGTTGCTAGAATGTCAAAACTTTTGTAATATTATCATCAAGTTTGAGCATTCTATGTAAAAAAAAGTAATCATGTCATATAAATCAAAGTAATTATGTAATTATTTTAATGATTTAAGAAAATTATTTCACATACATTTTTTTTTACACAAGTTGAGCATTAAAATAATTACATAATTATTTTGATAAGTTGCCAAAATTATTTTCAGATGTATATTTATTTAGGTATTTCTCAAAACTGTAGCAAAAGTCTGAGCGGAGAACAACGGATGTTTCAGGGCCAGCAGCCGCAAGCCGAGGATGAGAATACCCCGCAGAAAAGGGTCGACAAAATCTTCGATCAGATGGACAAGAACCACGACGACAAGCTCACACTCGAGGAATTCCGGGAGGGTAGCAAGGCTGACCCGAGGATCGTCCAGGCACTCTCGCTAGGCGGCGAGTAACCCTGATTTTCATCATAGGCGGCACGCGATCCTCCAGAAATCGGGAGCCTCCACGTCGTTATTATCGTAATTGTCGACACGAACTGGGCGAGCCGCCCGTCCC
>NW_017305601.1:389514-392371 GCF_001594115.1 Trachymyrmex septentrionalis | reverse complement strand
GATCCTCCAGAAATCGGGAACCTCCACGTCGTCGTTATTATCGTAATTATCGACACGAACTGGGCGAGCCGCCCGTCCTGATAATCGGCTAACGTAATCCAAGGAAGGACTTTTGGGGAGAGAAGGCAAGTCCACATCCGCGCGGTTTTGCATGCACCTGTAATAGATAGGCAATAATACGCGAGCGTGCGAGGTGTCGGTGAGATTTGAGAATATTTTTGGAGAGATCTCTCGCGCTGGAAAAACTAGTCTGCTTCCTCCTTTTTTCTATTCTCTCACTGATCTATATCTCCCTCTCTTTTTCTCTATACTCTATATCTCTCACTCTCGGAGAAGATCGGTTCTCGTTCCCCGTTGGTGAACCGGTCCCTCCATCTTCGATCCAATTTCGAGAGTCTCGATGCTAATGTATAACAGTAGACTTAGCAGTTCGAGCAAGTCGTAGCTTTCAAGGAGACTGGATGTGGCGGATTACATTTTTAGCTAGTGAACGTGCAGGACTTTGATACGAATATAAATTGTTGGCACGAACGATGAAGACGTACAAATTATGAAGGGGAAAATTCCCCGTTTCGGGACGTTCTCTCGTCTTCGAAAGCAGTTTCTTTTGTCGCGCCGCTCCTTTTTTATTCCTTCAGCAAAGTAACGTCATGGGTAACGAGTAAAATTGGAATACACTCGTCGCGAGCACGCCACTCGAATTTCAATGAGGCTCACCCCGGGGTCATTTCCGATTACTGCAGCGTCGCTTCACATTAGGGAAAAAGGGAAGAAGAACGGAAGAGAATAGTAGCGAGGGCGGGCCCGGCGAGCAGCGGGGAAATTGCTGCGAGGATAAGCATTCAAATGTGGACAACTGATCGTGCATTGTGCGGTGTTGCGTAACGAATGCACCCGCAAACAAAAATTCTAGAGAATCACAATGAGCTCGTACGTATTTCAATATAACGTCGAGCGAAAGAATCGGGAGAGTAAAACGTGCAAATTTCGCGACGATGAATAGCGCAGGAAAATTCAGCTATTCTTCTTTA
This sequence comes from Trachymyrmex septentrionalis, assembly GCF_001594115.1. NCBI lineage: Eukaryota > Metazoa > Arthropoda > Insecta > Hymenoptera > Formicidae > Trachymyrmex > Trachymyrmex septentrionalis. Next base: position 391,340 of record NW_017305601.1, on the reverse strand, counting down.
TTTTTCTTCCTTTTTTTTTTGCGCAACGCGCTCTACTAAATTTCCTCGTCATTGCGAATCATTGAACGTAAATATTAACGCTTTTATGTAATACTACTTTATGTAATGCTATCACCTAGAAGTGTTGTGGTTTATTCATTTTCAAATGTCAAAAAGCGTCGTGTACTAACGAGCGTTGCGCGCCACTGACAAAATTACGGCGTAGATTTGACGCCGGACACGGCGTCATTTGTGCCGTGATTTCTTAACAAACGACGGCACCGTCGCAAGAGTATCGGCTCGCGTTTGCGTAAGATTGCGCGGCATTAGAACGGCATCGCAAAAATTCGGAGAGATACGGAGACGATGACTAGGCAAAAGAGGAAGATGAGTAATGGCAATCTGCTTTCCGATATTAATGAGCGTTTTATGTCACTCACACAGAGATGAAACCGGTCGTACAATTCACCAGCTGCAGCAATACGCGTGTATTATCAATGGAACCTTCGTGGGGTCATAGAATTGTAGAAGACCGCGTATATAGTCAAAGTGAATATGAAATAATTATGCGTTTCTTAATTATATTAAGAAAAGGGTTATTATTAGTTTTATGGTTCCCGTAATGGGATACCCATCAGGGACTACATAAACAGAATTATACGGGATCGATGAAAATAACAGATGATCTTGTTAAATGCGAGTACCGTGTCATCATAACAGTCGATCGTCAAATATTAATGAGGAAAGTTGCATCGACTTCGTGAATCTCTTGTAATGTTATCCCTGAATCCATTTTTTTAATCACAATCTTTTCAATCGCAGTCATCGACGAGTTCTTGACGCTCCACTTTCGAACTTCAACGACCTAAATCTTCATATTCAAGATGACTCGAGTGGAATAAAGCTAACGATCAATAAAGAAAAGGGTATCCGCCGTCATTTGGAACAAGTATTTTTACCTAGAATATAAAATTACGTGAAAAATGAATGAGACAAGGCAAAAAGAGCACGGTAATTTGCATTTTTTGTACAATATAATGGCGATCGATTAGTCATCATCGTAACGTGTCTCCATCAAATATTAAACCGGAGTCAAAGGGAAGGGAAGGGAAGGGAAAGAAATATGAGATTGAAATAAAGCGACCGTCAAGAAGTAATTAAGTTAAAAGAAGCAAAAGGTTGTGTTCGGAGACCGAGCTTTACACGTCGCGACGGAAACGATTAGGACGAATAAGGAAATGAATCACGTTTGAAAATTTGACTTGACTGACGCAACTAATTTTCCGTAATCGCACAATGTGTGGAGGAGACAATAAAGCGAAACCGACGAGCAAAACACGATAACGATTTGCATTAGTTAGTAAGCGACGAACCGCGTGACGTAACATTATTGGTACACGGATTTATCGGAATTTCGAATCTCTCGAAATTCTCTGATATTAAGGAGAGCGTCAGATGGTTGTTGGATAAGGGCGAAGAAAATTTAGCGCGACAGAGCGAGAACGTCAAGGATGATTAAAGGCAGTTAGGTAGGTAGAAGCAGAGATAGGTACAGACGCGCGCCACGTCTCGCCGATCGATCCATTATAATGTTCTGCATTCCACGGGATACGATTGTACGAATGCGACCAAGCTTATGGTGGAACAAAAGGAACGCTGAGAGGAAGACCGGGAAAGTGCGAGAATCGCAGAGAAAAAAGAATGGTCGACGAGAAAAGCGGAGCAGAGGAATACGGTCGATTATGAAATGTCGATAACATTTCTTATAGGTAATAATAAGTAGAAAATAAACCGAAAAGTGACTAGCACGAATAAGAGAAAGAATTCAATATTTGGCCGAAGCAGAT
>NW_017305601.1:359971-389414 GCF_001594115.1 Trachymyrmex septentrionalis | reverse complement strand
TAAACCGAAAAGTGACTAGCACGAATAAGAGAAAGAATTCAATATTTGCAGAATGGTGCTTATATAGTAATATTCATATGTAAATTTTCAAATGATAATAGTATTCATATGTAAATTCTCAAACGCAAACTGAAAAATTTACATTTTTCAGTTCTATAACTGAAAAATTGCACTGCGTGCCAACTTGATTTATCGGACTTGAAATGCAATCATAAAAAGAAGCTGGAAATAATATCGCAAATACATTGATCGTCAATTTAAACCTTTAAAGCTGACGCCAAAACTTGTAACATAGTTACTGACATTGAGCCTGTGAAATTTATTTAATATAATATGCTGATTAAAAGACATTAATTAATTTCAAAGAATCAAAATGACATAAACATAAAAAAAATGAATGTTAAATTTATTTTGAGAATAATCTAAATTTGTAGATGTAACATAAAGAGAATTGAATTGTTTTGTGTAAAATACAATAAGGATGAAAAAATTAAAAACTAATCATAAATTTTAATGTATAATAATATATTTTTTATCTTAATATTACTTCGCAGAGAAAACTGAATTACTATTATTCATCAAAATCTTTGTTATCCAAGCACTGACATGGTGGGTTCAATAAACCTATCGTCAGCTGTGGTGAGATATAATTGAGTCCAATAGATCCACGTTAACTCTGAAGGGTTGATAATAACACTAATATGCGTCTTAAAACACTACAAAGAATTTCTTGTGAAAAACATCATAATAATATTCTCTTATTATATATTGATTATTGCAATAAATATTATCACATTTCTCGATCAGACATATATAGATGTAGTTCATATATTATATGTGTTTATATGTTTTTATTTTAAGTGTTCTTATAAATAAAATTTTTTACCGAATGTATATTTACAAATTCACATGTAAACATTATTAAACAATATTAACACCAAGACCCGCTTCGCCCGAATTTAGGATTCTTTTTTTACTTGTGTTATTTTTTATAAATGTAGAATTATGGGGGATTAAATTCCCCTTGATAATGAAAAAATCTAGAGAGACACGATCATAAATCTCGTCGCGGTTTGTGACCCTCGTGCTTTTGAAAAATAAACTGACATTTTCACGAAAGAGAGAGCAGTTGTCGTTGTTGAGGAAATTGGGAAAATATCTTGCAAGAAGGTAAACACTACCGAGCTCAGACAGAGCGGAAAGTTAAATAAGCTCCGAAAGGATCACCCGGCGACTTATGAAAAATGCATAGGCACTTGGTCCGGTGCCGCCATGCAATATGTAGCCCGTTGCTGCCGAAACTGTATGACGACGCGTCTGACTTACGCTGCCGCGCGTAAAAATGAGGTTTCGAGACGAAACCACTGCGGAAACCAACGGTCCGTCAAGCTTCCATTTTCTTTCCCGTAATGCGCGGCCACCATTCAGTTTTATATATTATGCGACGCGAAATACGAAACGGAAAAGTAATTGAAATTGTGAAAACGTAAAAACGAGAAATTAATTTATCCTCTCGGCAAAAACAAATAAAATAAATACGAATGCAATCGTGTTAATGAGCGAATTTTAAAACCAGTTTACGACGCGTGTCTTCAAAAGATTCTGCTATAGCGGGGAGTTAAACGGTTTAATGTAAAAATAAAAAAAAAGGATAAATTTGCCAAGAAGAAATGAAAAAAAGTCGCCCATTGGAAGGTTGGATTTCACGGTGCTATTAAATTTTCAAAACAGCGCAGTATCTCTTTACATCGCCTCCGCTATCTATTCTCCGATTGAGTCGCTGTAAAATGAAAGGAAATACGAGTCTCTACATTGAAAAAAAATTTCTGGTTAAAAATAAACGTATCAGGATTTTCAGGTTAAATTTATTAGAATTTTAATTGAGATAACCGGGATTCTGGTTGATACAATATTTCTGGCAAAATCTACTAAAATGCTTATTTTTACTAGAATAATTATATCAATCAGAATTCTAATTTATCTCAATTGGAATTCATTTAAAATTCTAAATTTCTGAAAAAAAATTTTTGATTGAACTCCATTTTCAGAATTACTATTTGATCCAGACCATTTTTCTTAATGTATATTCATGAACAACAAAGTTGCAACACTTTCTTTTCGATGAGTTTCGTAATGCAGCCTACTCATCAAGCGATTGGTTCTTATTTATGGATCCATAAATAAGAACCAACCGCTCAGTGAACAGTAAGCTGTATTCCGAAACCCATTAAAAAAAGTGTATTGCAACCTTTTAGTCTACATAGGAATGACTCCGAGCGAAAAAAATTGCGAGTAGCCAGCAGCAAAAATTCACAAGCTCGGGGAATGCCTCTAGAGATGTAAATACAACGCTGCGAAGGGCGCATTATTGCTCCATATAACGTGCGTATGTTTGTGTAACATTTGCGAGGGGTGACAAAAATTTTACGCACCGGAGATAACGTTGAAATTAGAGCGCAAAAATAAACTCAACCGACATAATGGCACGCGGACATCCGGTAATAGGCGGATATTAATTTCGCAAGAATGTACTCGCTGTTGCAAGTACACGAGATAAATTATCGCTAAAACTCCACTATTATCTCGCGTGATTTAAGAACCGTTATTCACATTTCGCGAGTACATATCATACGTGTGGGGAAACAATACGATAAAACTTCATAAATCTTTTCGACTCGCCTTTTTGAGGCACTGCATTAACGCCATGTCACAATTCTCGATATAATTACAATGTTACACATTTTACATGTCCTAAATGATGTCCATAAAAGTTGTACTAATTTAACATAAAAAAAAAATATAGTAAACGTGTATATAATGCAAAAACATGACACATTAATATAAAAACTATGACACTGACATAAATTGTGGAACCATATTTTTTAGTAAAAAATTGACATTAATGTCGTCCCGCTTTGATAAAAAAAATAACACATTTCAAAATTAATAATTTTTCAAGAGAGTATTTTTTAAATTCTAAAATTAGAATAATGTTTTAGCACGACATGTTAAATTATTTTATTTAGAATTTACGTTTTAAAATATAGTACATCATTTTTATGTTATTCGTTTACTTACTTTATAAATTATATTATACTAACATTAAAAAATATTGAATATCAATTTTAACACAAAATATTTAAATAACACAATTGTATTATATTAAATTAACACGCGAATATGTTAAAAATTCAACAAAAAATATTTTAGAAAAATCGGTTTTAACACAAATACAAAATGTTTTTTACTATGCGTGCTTCTCGTGCATTTCAACGTAACTTCTCATTTCTTTTTCTTCGGAGCGCGAAACTGCGTACGATCTCTCGCACATGGTAAATTATGAACGGCTCGCCTAACATTCGCATTGCGATAAATACCACTTTGCTCCGTGCATAGCAACTCTCTTTCATTCCCGGCAGAACGAAATAGCGGATTGTATCGAAATTCTTCGCAAAACGCCGCGACTCGTCGCTCGCTCAGTATTTTTCAGAACGTCCGACGAATTTTAGCTGCGCCATAAACACCAAATAACACAGTTATTGACGCTAGATCTGTGGAATTAATTTAATTTATGTTGATTAAAAAGCACTAATTAAAAAAATTTCGAGGGAACAAAATAATATAACTTATGAAAAAATATGAATATTAAATTCATTTTAATCTTTAATACACATGATTGAATCATTCGTGTCTTGTACATTTCTTTTCTTTAAAATACAAGATTCATTTTTGACTAAATAATTTTTCCTTATTTTTTAATATACAATTTTACAAATACTTTCTAAAGATATTAAAATATATGTAAAAATTACTTAATAACTTTTTATATACTTGTAAAAATTATGAAAACTCAAGATACAAATAATATGTAATAATTAAAGACCAGAAGAATATCTCAGTACGTGTATTAAGTGCAAATGTTAAGCGAGCTGTTTGTAATTTACCATGTACGAGAGATCGCACGCAGTTTTACGTAGTTTCGAAAAAAAAAAGAAATGGGAAGAGCTACGCTGAAATGTACGAAAAATATATATTGGGTGAAGCAAGTGAAGCTTTTTTGTCTATTTTTCGCGATAATGTTTATGTTTGTAAAATACATGTTGATTATTTAAAAATTGTACTTGTACTTCAAGAAGCAGTCATGACTGTATAATGTTGTAAGCACGTTACTGCAAAGAGATATTGTTTGCTATCGTAAATTTTCATATTACTTTAAAGTTGAAACTAATAGCCCCCTGCTTCAGTAAAAAATATTTTGTATTTGTGTTAAAACCAATTCTTATTCAAATTTTTATGTTAAATTTTTAACATATCCAATAACTTAGGTATATTTGCGGATGTAAAATAAAGAATATAAATTGAGTGGGCTCCAATGGATCCCACCGTCAGCTCCAAAGAGTGTTAAAGTTATGGAAGCCGTCGCATTGTGTCCATATTTCCGTAGTCTTTATCTTCCACATATCGCGTTCCACACACCGGTGTTAACCCCATCTATCCCTGTCGCTCCGTCAAATTTGCAGCACCCGATATCGGTGATGTCACGAGCATCTGCATCTCGTCTCCTCGCCTTTTCTTAATTTTTCATCCATGCGGAACTCGCCGTTCCGTCGGCTCGCCATAAATTCGAGGCGTGCGTGCCTGCACCCTCAACATCCGCGTCGTTTTCACCGCCGGTGATTTACCATCCGCCTTTCCTCCGTTCTCACCCAAGTTCTCACGTGGCAAGAATTTCAGTGACCGATCGTGTGGATAAGTTTATTTCCGGATAAAACTTGAACGATGGCCAAGGCGCCTCCGGTTCTCTAGACGATCGATTCGCAAAACTCATTTTCTCCATAACGTACGTTCTCGACGGCGACGACGAGGACGTTTTTCGTTTCCTATTCCACCGTTAATTTTCGCTGCCCGACTAACAGCAGATTTTTCCGCGAATAAAGATTTAAAGCCGGCTGAAATTCGTACGATTCTTCATCCCCTTCCTTATACTTTCCGCACGTTTTCCATTCGTGAAACTATCGGACATTTTTCGCGCCACCTCTACCACGAGCATATTTTTCTTTTCACGCTTGCCTTATTTCCTCTCTTGTTTCACTCGTTTCTTTAACGAAGGATACACCGTTGAATGTACACAACGAGCGGCAATGCGGTTAGCGATTTGAATTTCGTAGCGAAGTAATATCGCAGCGATAACAACGCGGCACAACGAAGCAAATTCCGAAATAAATGCTTGCACACTGCAATTCATCAGCAGTCAAGAACGACGATTAATTACACCCATGATAAACTCGAAAGCCATTACGCCCTTGGAATTGTGCTCGCTCGTAACGCGCAACTGTGCTTCAACGACATTTAAGAATTTCCTACGCGATGCTTATTGTCCTTTCTAAGATTCCAAAGACGCGCGTCGGACTTTCATTTATATGATTTCGAAATACCGTTTGTGTGAGCAAACAATACCGCCGCAAAGCCGGGGATCACAAAATTTGCATCCGGTGACGCGATCGCTGCGACCTACTCATAAACAAATATTAACCATTCCTCTCAAAGCGCTTGAGTCAATCCCTCGAGCAAAACAGCGAGGTCGCAATTAATCGGCGGCGAAAGGACCAATACCCGAAATTCGGGTAGCGAGGTGCAACGCCTACACACGCACGAAATCGTCACACCGTTATCAATCACTCGTTACGGATCGGTGTGCCGCATTATTTAGCCACGTCAAATATTTATCCGTGCGCTCGAACGCTAGAGGCAGAGTCAGAAAGACATCATGCATGCTGCATGCCGGCCTCGGCGAAATGGCGTGGACGTTTTCTCTGCAGGCGTGACGGGCATCGTGGAATGGCTCCAATATTGGCAAACTTCCCGGCGACAATTTTTTTCCTCCCTCTTCGGCCCTCTTTTTTGCAAGCCCATCAGCATCAAACTGCAGTAACTCCACGCACCGATGGAGATGATATTGGCAAATAACGTTCTCCGAGGCACAGTATTAACATTATTACCTTCAATCTATTTCTCTGGAAGTGCGAGCTCTCGCCGGTATTCAATTGCGACTATTGGCCACGAATCTCGTTTACATAATTCGCGAGTCAGAGATTATGACGTATCGTTTCAAGAGGGATATTCATCATACCCTATACCGCAAGACGCAAATTTCAAAGTTTTCGAAAATCTACAGTAGCTAATACCGTCCCTTAAAAAATGAGAAATTATTAGACTGGAATTACACAAACAATTTTTTAATAATTTTTTAGAGCTCTTGTTAATTGGATAATACAATGAGGATGAGTGAATAAAATTTGATACATAGTAAAATTTTGTACTTATGTTAAAATCGGTACTTGTTAACATTTTTAGGTTGAACATACTCGAGTGTTAATTTAACATAATAAGATTATGTTATTTAAATATTTAAATTATGTTAAATTTATTATTAATCAATTGATACTTCACATTGGTTACTATTAAAATACAATTTACAAATATGTGAATAACATAAAAATAACATAGCTTCAAAATATTCGAAGATAAACGAATATAAAAGCTAAAAGTATACGGGGGGAGAATTTTTTTCTTAAAATTTACCCTGAAAATATGACAGTCGTGGGAATGAATTTCAAAGAATTTTAATGTAAATCTCTCATTCATTAATAAAACTACAATAAAGTAGTATAAAATACAATAAGTTTGATCAATTTTACTGAAATGCATGATAAATATTTTTTAAATATTGTATTATATCACGACTACTATATTTTCAGGATAAATTTTCTCCACATGTACGTCTTAATTTAACATATCATAAATGTTTACTGAAGAAATAGATTACCGCGCTGAGTCCTACTTTCCCTTACATTTTAGTTTTTATATTGTTGAAAAAATAGAGTTTTAAACCATTTGTTTCTAATTTATATTAAAGTATTCATTTTGTGTTAATTTTGAATACACATATTTGTGTTATTTTTTAACATACTTATCTTGTGTCAAATTAACAGAAAAATTTCAATGAACCGTTTAGGACACGTGAAATTTGTTAAATTTAATTAAAATATTCCAACATATAAACTAAATAGAATCTCCTTTTTACAATAACATCGATTTGTTGACTTTGAGCATAATTGTGAAAAGCGATGAAGCTTCGGCGACGATATTGCGAACGTTACTTTACGTCCGACCTTCGAGAATTTATTTGTCATGTTTGTGTCGATCAGGATTTAAGCAAGGACATCAGCAGATAGCCGCCGTGAAACTTCCAGCGTTCTATAAGATTCTTTAAGTTAAAATCCAGCAAGTCGCCCTCCCTTCCGCTCAATCATCCCAGTCAACTTCGACTGCGAGTTTCGTGTTCTCAATTGCGAGTTTCGCGCTGTTGTAGAAGTTACACCAAAGTGAAGCTGGCACGGGCAACCGGTAGTAATCGTACCCGAGCTTAGCTACGTCGGATCGATTCGGGAATATTTCGATATAACTCCCGTCCCCCTTGAAATAACGCTTACATTTCAGACTGGACTGAGATGTGCGGATGGGAATATCCTATTCTGGGTAAAAGGTATTCAGATACCTGCTCCCAATATCCGTTCAATTGAGAGAATTGCTCCGCTAACTTTCGCGACGTTACGAACTTTACAGCAGTGTCGGAGTTCCGCTCCAAATCGTCCCGGCATTAAGGAACTCGCGTAATGCCTGCGGCTGTCAAACTTCCCTCAATATTTGAACCGCGTGTAAACAAATAAATTTCTAGAGTACCACGTACGATCTTAACCTAGTACACACGATGAGTCAGTCATGGCTCATTTACTGCGGCACTTCTTTTCTTTGAAATATCGGGAGCACCTGGTTAAATAATGGTTTTCTATTCTTTTCTTTCTTTTAGTACTTACAACTTTAGAAATAAAAATTTTTTTTCTAAAAATGTTAAAGTGAGAATCGCTTAACCCGTGTAATCACCTAATTTTTTCTTTACATAAACGATCTCTTCTCTCTCTCTCTCTCTCTCTCTCTCTCTCTCTCTCTCTCTCTCTCTCTCGCCTGGGATGTTTTTATATACCTCAATTAAAATTACTATCATTAACAATATATTATATATATTGATTATTGATTATTTTCCAATTTATTCTTTGAGAACATCATACAGTGTATAATAGAGCAATCATATCAGGCTTGTTTTAAAAAAAAATGTATATTTTCTTGAAAAATTTCTAGACAAAAATTGTAAGATTTTAAATGCCACATTAGATAGCAATGTTAGTGTGACTTGGATAGTGTTGTAAAAGTAATGTAAAATCACTTCAAAATTTTTAGAAAATATTCCTATTTTTTATTGCATATCCTTGTGAATGATTTCGATTTTTAAAGCTCTATAATGAAGCTATTTTTCATTAGGAATTATGAGGTCTGAAAGATACAATACTACTGGCAATGGCATCATCCCGAGATATTCGATTAACAATTAAAACCTTTCAGGATTATAACCTTAGCGTTATATATCAAAGTCAAGGTCAATAAAGATTGTTTTTCTTGAATGTTCATTGTTAGTATAAAAATCTATTTTTTTATTTTGACTCAAATTTAAATTTTTATTAAATATAAATTTTGTAACCTTTGAGTAAAAAACTATTTGGTAATGTAATAGAGATGTTGAAAAGTAATTTTGAATTTGTGTAATCCACATTTTTTTGAAAGCTTAGAATAGCTGGAAGCCAAAAAACTCGGGCTGAATATAAAAGATCCAGATTGCAGACGAAGCGTGAACCCAGATATGAACGACCTATCGTTTGTATTAGAGGAAAATCATCGTGTGTAAATGTTAACGTTGCAATATCTTGCAATATCCATCGCTATATTTTCACAATTTATGTTTTTACTAAACTGTCACCATCTGTCTATACGATATTGGATACGCGACCGCGAATCGATGGAACTACGTTCCTGTCACTCTCCGCTAACGGATCACATCCGCTATACAAAACGACGTGAGACAATATTTATGAATTCAAGAAAAATAATTTATGCAAAAGCAATAACAGTCGTTCGAAAAACATTGCTAGTGGCAACGTGTGCAGAGAGAGAGAGAGAGAGAGAGAAAGAGAGACAGAAAGTGTTGTATTCGTGCCACAATAAACCATCTCGTCCGCTGACAAGACATAAAGTCGCGCAAATGTTGGCAAAACGCCAAGCAGCGGAACACGCGAGAAGGCAAATCGTTGTCGAGTACAGCTTCAACGCTTGACTCAAAGTTGCAGTCCGCGGTGCCGGCTCAGTCACGCGCGCGGCCTGGTATTTAATCAATCTTAAACAACAAACAAACAACGCGAATTCGTCCACAATGTTGGCGCAAATCGCCTCGAAAAGCTCACAGAATCCTCTTTAATACGAATATAAATATTGGCGATGATCAACACGTTGTCATGCACGCGCGTCGCTCATTAGAACTGCGGAGCTTGCAGTCCCGTTTAAATAACGACTATTTTATGACACATATTTTACGAGCAAATTTACCCTACATCCCGGAGCTGCACGTCGCGAAGATTTATTTGAGAATCTGTCATCAAAAAACGTGAAAAAACTCGGTATCATTTTTCTTAATGCTTTACTACTCGGTGTCGCAATTGTTACATGGCCATTGAAAACTCGATCTTTTTTTTTTTTTTTTTTTTTTTCCATCACGGTTTAGCATGCAATATTCAGATTAATGCAAATATTATATACTGCAAATAGTCGAATTTCTCGGTAATATAACATGGAATAAATCAAAATAATGGATAACGGAATATGAATTAATAGCGTGAGAATTCTAATAGGATCCATATTAATTCTAAAAAATATGGGTATAGGTTTGACACGTAAGTATAACTTTCACCATATTAGTATTGATATAAAAAAAATGAATGAATTTGACTATGTTAGTGTTAAATAATTTAAATCAAGGGTATCAAATCCAGGGTGTTAAATCCACATCATCTTTGTGTTTATATCAATACCAACATAATGAAAATTATATAAATACCGGCATAATGTTATAATAAATCTATTCCAGCTTGTCAATACACAGATCATTCCAGCAATATTGCAGCAAATTTTTGTGCTATCTGAGTATTTATCAGCATTAAAAAGGGAATGAAAATTATACAACTGGCATAGTTTTAAATCGCTATTGTTTAGAATGTAAAATAATATAATAAACTTCGCGCGCGAGCGCGCAGCAGGAAGTATAATAATTCACCTGGAAGTATGTTCTTCATCGTTCGTACGCGTAGACTTGTATTCGAGAAAATATTAGATACTGTTACCACCGTTGTAGTGCCATGAAAAAATAGTGTCTAGAGAAATATCTTGCAGTTTAAAAGATTCAATCTTATCACGGTCGCTTAGACTTGTGCATTTTCAGTCTCTTACTTTGAAAGTTACTCGCATGGGGAATACCGGACGAATCATCAGCTCGTTATTTTTATACTTGTACGTTACACTAAGGTAAGGCTTTAAAAGCTCGACTTCTCACGTTACTATGTAAGATCTACATTTTTCTGCTGATAACACTCTACTCACGTAAGACTTTACAATATTCTCGATTACATGTAACTTGCGTGCGTGCTCGCCTCGCGGAATCGTGGACGTTGCCCGAGCTGTGTTGTAAAACATCATTTTGTAGCATGCCCCGAACGTGTCTTGGCTCTGACAAGTCGGAATGAGAAACTTATACGACAAACGAGGCGATTTTCTCTAGAGGGAAAAGTATGTGTAAACGCGAACGCTAATAGCCGATTTCGCTCACACCGACCTGTCCGAAAGAAATGAATGCAACCGCGTTTAGAGTCTGCTCCGAGAACGCGGCCTGGATATCACTTGAACCTTAGCAATAATCATGGAACACTTTGTTAGTTCTTGAGCGGAAATTTTTAATCGCCGTCGAGCTTTAAGAACTGATTGCACCAAAGTCAATGAACTTTCACATTTCTTCTCTGTTTTGAGTAAAAGTCTATTGCGAGTCCATATTCCAGAAGTACTGTGATGAAGTTGGAGAATTTTATATTTTTGGTACTGAACACTCTTTGATAATTGTATCGTAATTAAAATCTTAAGAGTAAAGATGTGCGATTTTTTTATCGTAATGCGATATGCAAGTGGGTTTTTAATTACGAAATCGTAACTGCGATTATAAATCATAAATTCAGGCTAATATCGGACTTTACTTATTAAGGCTCTTGTTTACGCATTATCTGACATTATCTGTCTCAGATTATGACGTTAAAAGTGAGAAAATACACAAACAATTCTTGCAAAATATAAAATATTAATACAGAAATATGTTTCAATAAAACAAGACTTACAATTGATAGAATCGACTTGCAAAATATACTGAAAACTCTCCTTTTGTTTTGTTAATTAATAAATAGTCATATATCTGAAAATTAATCATGCATAACTAAAAACGAAATGAGTTATGTTCACAGCTATGATAAATTGTTAGATTAATAATATATAGGAATAAATGTGATTTAATTTCTCCCCGCGAAACAAGAAGATATAGTTTTCAGTATATTTTATAGCCTGTCTTCTAGAATACTCTTATATAACAATTATCGCGCATTTAATACGTAATTTCAGTTATATATACTGTAGAATTTTGGACATAAAAGTGCATTTATCGATAAAAGTTTAAAATATGATCTAGAAGTTTATTCTATAATTGTAATTTTATTGAAAAATATTTGCACATATTTAAATGTATTGTTAACAATTTGCTAAAAATTTGATGGTATTTTCTCACTTCTGACGCTTCACAATTTGAAATAGTACTGTTGAGTGAAGGCTTTAAACATTTATACATATAGGAAAACAGTTAAGTGAAAATTGTTTTTACCTCACATAATTTAAACGTTATTTTGAATTTGTTTATTAGCGTCCAAAAGAATTTTTAGCAAAAACAAAAAATGATTACAGAAGAGCGTATACGTTTAATTAACGGGTAGCACGTATAACTACCCTAATATTTCTACAATAAATGCAGATTTCGTTCCTACACCGAATAAATTTTAATTATAGTCGTATTTAATTCTGTATACTAATCTTTTAACATTAAAAAATAAAAGTTTTATGAGTAATTTTTATATGAACAATATTTAATAATATACTATTTATTTCTTTTTAGAGTGACATTTGAAAATTTTATTAGAGATACATTTTAATTTGAAATAAAAATTAATATGAAATTCAGAAATGCATACAATTCAGAATGATATGAAATAATATGAGATTCAAAATTGTTTACAGTACAAAATATATTGCACACATTTCAAAATTATATAATAAAATCATCATTTATCATGATGCGATATGTATCACATTCACAAGAAAAATCGCAATCGCGATGCACAATTTTAAATCGTACATCTCTACTTAAAATAAAGTCCGCTCGAGGTAAGTTGAAAAATAAACATTCCATTATTTTATTTGCATTTGTAAAACTACTTCGTTCTAACTTGATTGATTGCATCAGCTTTAATCAAATCGAATCTCCAAATTTATCAAAGGACTCGCATAAATAGGATTATAATCAACCGAAGATAATGAAGCACTGACCTGGAGTTAGTTACTTAAATCAGATTGTCGGTACAACTCAATTCAAGTCGCAAATCCGGCGCATATCTGGCTTTCGGCGAGAGGATGAATCACTCCGCCGATGTATGAGACGATCAGGGCGAAGAGTGTCAACGACGATCTCCCTCAGCGATCACTCCAGCAAAAGAGAGCCTCTTTCCCGTAATTCTTTATTTCTGTCGAATTAATCGCGCGGCGGCGATCGAAAGTTCTATTTTTCTAATACACGTCCAATTTCGCTTCGACGCATATCAGCAGTATTATTGCGTCAAAAGTTGCAAGACCGGGAGAACATTGCTGTCGCCAGCCTCGATCGGGATAAAAGCAAATTTTCATGATTTTCGACGAGATTTTTATCGCCGGCGTTTCGTGCATCGATCTTGGCGGCAACGTGTCAGTTGGGAGAAGATTGCGCCAGCAGAGGCAACCATGCGCCACAAGAGAGAGAGAGAGAGAGAGAGAGAGAGAGAGAGAGATTTTAAAAACGTTTAATGAGAAAAGAAATAAATCCACCAGTTTCAGCAAGTCTAGCTTTTCCAATATCCGTAGACACCTCCTGTGATTCTTTTTATCTCTGATTATTTTCTTATAAACGCCGGCTTTGAAACTGTTTCTCTATTCTGGCGCAATAAGTTAACTCTGCCGATAGACGCTTGCCCAAGACTTAACGCGGAGACTAGAGGGCGAGAGAAAGGAGAAAACGAACGAGCGGTGTATTGAGTTAAGTTTATCTTCGTATAAGGAGTTATTAAGTAAAAAGAAAAAAAAATCCATCGTCTTTTAAGCAATTTTTACAATTTACAACGGGAAGCATAAGTGTAAGAATCGAATCTCGCTTAGTGAAATTCCTAGATGCTTTTCGTGTTAACTGAATTCTCGTAGTGAACGCTTTGTGCGAGCTGAGAGTCTCTCGTAATTCGCGACGCGGAGAAAGGTAGAGGAGGACGGCACGCGACGAAAAGTGCTCGGTGAAGAAGCGCGGAAAGGAGAAATCAAAAAGCCCAACACGTGCCTGCTCCAGGCGATGTTTCCCCATTTTCTCTACATTCATCTCAGTAAGGCGCGTCTTTTCGCGAGCGGCCGTTTTCCAAAGCGGAGCGTCATTAACGTTGGTAATTAGCGATTTAACAGACACCGAACGCGTGATCAGAATGATGGAAGTGTTAAAAAAAAAAAGAAGGAAAAAAAGCACCGAGCGCGCGAGGAGTAATCACCGCGAAATCAACCCCGAGGGTCATTACATACGTAACTATCGGTCCGGGATAATTATTCCATTTGTATTCGTTAAACGGGCTTGCACATTTATTCGAACGAGATCAGCACGATAGAATATCTGTTGCATCGTTGCGCAGTTTATTCTTTACGATTTAACATAATTTTAACCGCTGGCTCGACTCAATTCCATTTCGATAGCGCTAATGGCTGTGAAATAAGCGTTTTCAATGCAAATTTAATCCGGCAAACAAGTCTCAACGTCGCATTCGTACCTGTAGCCGTTAATATCGCGTGTATAATGCAACGAGGCAATCGGCTTGAATCTTCTGAAGCGCATTACGATAATTAATTTAAAGCCGTCGGCTCCGGATTTAATTTCGCCATATTACAGCGCGAACGAGAAATTAGTCATTTCACAGATGGCTTTCCCGCGGATATCTGCACCGCAATCCCAGCACGGTATCCCGCTCTAATTTGCGACAAAGGCTTTGAGGCGCGGGTCGGAGACACGTCACTGAGACAAAGGATGGCGCTGTCGAGGATAAAGCTGTCGGACGATTGCATCTGCACACCGCACTTCCATCACCCCGAGATTTGGAATTTTTATCGCAATCTCGAACGCGCTCGCGAATTCCACCTGTATTTCTAACTGTATTTCTGTTGGAAATAAATGGAACGTTTATGCTGATTAGATTCCATCGATTCAACGCGCACGGCTAGATTGCGATAAGAATTTACAAGATCTACGTCCTGTATTTCCGTGGCCTTCTCGTTCGCTTTGGTATTTTTTGTATTAATAAGCTAGAAATAAATCTGTTGCAGCTTTATATGTGCCTCGAGAAGGATTGTGAGGCTTAACCTTCTGTAACCCATTTCCCGATTGTTATTGAACCACTTTGACTATATTACTCCTCCGGAGAGCGTTGATTATTTCACAAAATGAATCGGTATATCTATCGCGATAGCAAACAAATAGATGTTAGACTGTTATTTCACTGTGAGTTATAGAAGGTTGACGTAACAAGAGTGTCTATGCGATTATCTAGAGTACCCAGAACTATTACCGCTTCTCCCATTTAATGAATTCTTTGACCATCCCATCTTTTTCTTAGCGAGAATATCGGTAGTCATCCTCCAGCCTTACACCAATTAAAAGTAATACATCAATGTAATAACTTTGCATTCAATAATATAAATATAACACATGATTATATAACATACGTTGAATGTAAAATTATAACAATGATGTTATGTTATTTTTAGTTAGTGCCGACTATGCCTCTTTTGGTCGAGATATTGTTACAAAATTATCTAATTATGACTCAAAATAAATTTTTAAATTAATATTCACAAGTGCAAGTTATTGATGAAATTCTATTCTTAACTCTACAATACATTTCAATACAATAAGTCCAACATTGTTTAATATTAAGCATACAAATTTGTTAAATAAGAGAAATAACATTCGGCTGTATTTCTCCTAAGGAATTTATTACGTGGCAGATCGAAAAATCGTAGATGGGAAAAGTAAAAGGTTTTGGAATAGTCTCAGTGTACAGATCCTACACTGAAAAAAGTTCTGATTGTAAAAAAATTAATAAAAGGTACAAACCAAATTCTAATCATATCAATTAAAATTCTCATTATCTTGATTGAATTTATCTTAACTTGATCTTGACTAGAATGTGTTTGGTCGATTTAACATTAAACAAGTAAATGGTTTAAACGAGTACAAGTTGGTAGATAGGATGCTCAAAGTATCCTACATACAAAAAATTTATTTTTATAATTATATTTTTACTAGTATATTATGTTATAATTAAATTTACATGTGTCATATTTTTATGAGATTGAAGAATATTTCAATAGTTACATCCCTCATGACCTCATCAACAGAGGAATGTAAAAATAATGAACTTTATGACTTCCGGACATATCTAGACAATACTTTTTATTTTCCTTTTCCAGAAGTAAGTATAAAGTTTTTAACTACTATACCTAGGGTATTGTGATCAGTCCACTTGCCCTCTTAATCCTTACGATTGAATCATTTGTGTCTTGCGCAATTTCTTTTCTTTGAGATACTAACATTCGGCTAAATAATGATCTTTTTCCTTTCCTTTATATATTATAGTATTTGTACCTTTATAGTTGAATCTATGAAAATTCCAATTAATACAACAATAAGACTTTTTCCAGTGTAGTTTCACTGGAGCGGATCTTAAGTTATAAGCATCTCCCCCATGTTAAATATACTACTTGGAGTGTATTACGAAATTACAAAGTGTAAATACGACGGTCAATACCGTGAATTATTCAGATGTTTCCTTCGATATAGTCACTTCCGAGGACAAGCGCTCTGGGAGGCGACAAAACGGAAATGTAAAGGAATTGAACAGAGATACGTATAAGGGATAAGCGTGAGGTTTTTCTGACACTTCTCTCCACAATTACCCTCTCTCACTCTCTATTTTTCTCACACTCTTTCTCTATTTCTCTCACTTGTTTTGCGCATCGGCGACCTTCGAAAAGAGCGAAGCTTTTCGAATTTGATGACGTTAAAATAAAAGGAAAAGTATATTCTCTATACTATAATAGTAAGATATTACTATTCTTAAGCGCTGCGATGCACGAAGGCTATTCTAATGTGTACCGTTATACTTATCGCTACTTGTACCGCTACTATTACCGCTAGTATGTACTCTAACGCTAACTACTGTTACTATATTTGCAGCAACGTGCGAAACTTTTCCGTCTAAATGCATAATATACATTCTCGAGAGAGACACGCCCATAAAACACACATACGTATACTGTCTACACGTACACGCGCATACACACATAAACATTGCGTTCGTTTCGTGCACACGGAAAGACGAACACGACATGTACACTTAATAAACGTCAACATCATTGTTTTACGAACTTTCTGTGATAATTATTAACAATCACTAAATACGAGGAGAAATACTTAATACGAAGAAAATGGAGAAGGAGCGAGATGGCGGAAAGTCTAATGAGGAGGGAAGAAAAGGCTCGATTAAACGATAAGATGGGAGGAGAAGCATGATACACTGATGGAACGAAAGGCGTCTTGTTAGAGGTGATATAAAATTATTGTTCCGTAGTTTGTTGTACGATCGACGATCCGTTGAAATGGTTGCACTTGCTCTGGTTCTGCGGCAGATTTAGAGAAAAAAAGAAGAAGAAGAAGAAGAAGAAGAGAAGAAAAAACGAAAGCAGAGAGCGAATGCAACAAATAACGCGACCTCGAGACGTTGCTCGGTTACCACAAAAATCTAAGCGCATTGTTATTTTGTATGGTCCCATGCGTTTTTCTAAATGACGACATCGTGACATGCGATATGATGGCGATTAATAAAAATAACTTCAAGCACATACAGGTGTCTTTCTTGTACTTTCCGACGCCTATCCTTCTTATAAAACTCTTCTAGCTACTTTCCTTCCTGAATTATGTGATTCTTAAACATGCAGCCTTTGGGTATCCTGTTAATAAAAAATAAAACATTCTTCGTAATCTCCTTAAAATTATACGTAGAATATATTCCTATTTCTAATTAATGTTCCTGCCATTAATCTTTGTACATATCTGTATATAGTGAATGGAAAAAGTATAAAACTATAAAAGTCTTATTTATAGAAATAAACATTAATTTGCAATTTATCAATAATGAGTACATTCTAATATAAAACAGGACTTTATAAAAATAATCGTGTTCACATAATATCTTAGAAGTTAAATTTCTTGACTGTACGAATACTTATACCGCGTCAAAATAGTACAATTTTTCATTTTGGCTTATTATTAAAATAATATATTTCAATTATACTATATATGTATATAGATAGGAAAATTTGGGAAATATAATATCTTGATGTTATTCTTTATTAATAAATTACTAATTAATGTTTACTTTATAAAAATAAGGTTTTTTTCTAAAAGATATTTCTCTTATACTAATACTTTTGCACTCACTATAGCTCTTAATTTACGCACGCGCAAAAAATATTAATTTATGATTTTTTTTCTTCTTTTAGATCTTCAAATAAATTTTTTTATGTACGTAAGTATTAAATTAAAAGGGAACCATTTTTGCAAAAATACCACCAATAAATTTCAAACGATATCTCAGTAATCAAATGCATTCCGCACACAACATCAACGCTATGTCAATACAATTGCAAAGTGAGTGTTATGTGGAAAATATGTTTCTATGAAAAATATTTTTCTTGACGATTATAGTATTTACGTTCGATAGGCAGAAAAACCCTTCGTTTGAACGAGATATCAGATTATCGGGTTTCTCGCGAAAAATCGAATGACACGACTAGCGTATGTAATGAAAAAAAAAAAAGAAAAAAAATAACGGAACCATTGACTGGGGATGTAACGGTATCCCGGTGAATACGCTTTTGCGCTATCGTGTTCACGTATTCGATCTGGTTTACCGCTTGAGCTGTCGCAAGTGCCAGCTGCAACTCGTGCAGCTCGTCCGCGTGTCGAATGTCCTCGTTCAGAGCCTGGATCCTGAATCGAATCTCCTGAATAGCCATCTCAGCAATTTTCACTTTTAGCCGCTTCTCCTCGGTCTGCAACATAATTGTTCTCTGTAGTTTCCAAATCCCTTTCCCGCGGGACAAGAAATTGCGTACTTCCAACTGGTGCAGGGTCAACCGGTAATTTAGCTCATCCTGCAGTTCCCATCGGACCAGGTCAGCCTCACCTTGATCCCATAATCGCACATTTGGAATACGCAACCTCGTAGTTCCGCCGGAATCGTCCCGTTGACTTCCCGACACTGCGCTCTCGTCAATTTTCGATTCTTCGCGGTTTCCTTTGTGGCATCCCGTCGAATCCCGGATACCAGAAGCAGCGGAATTTTCCTTCGCAAAGTCTTCCTTGATCGTTACAGGAATCTTTTTCGCTGATACTGAGCATGAAACTTTGCTCCAGGACATAAATTTCGACGGCAGGATAGTAGATCCCTCCTTCGCTGGTTCCAATTTCCGGCGTACTTCAATTGTATTCCTTCGGTTACTGATTACTTCACTGTGATTATCAGTCTGTCGGGGCTGAAGTAAGAAGCAGCATCCTTTTGCCGAGCCTGCAGCGGTCGGGAAAATGGACTGATCGTCGCTCCCGCGTTTCTTACTTGACGATGCAGCTGCTGGTTAAACGGAGAGATGAAATTTTTTTGTTGCCAGCGACACACTAGCGATTTGTCTGTAATTTCGATTTTCTTTCTTGCGATCTTTTTATTCGCGAAGACATATTTATTGAAGCAAGAAATAACGTTGATATCTTTCTTCCGGATAAGAATACTATTTGCATTTCATCGTATGAATATAATTAAATAAAGAATCTCATATATTTTGTTAACTCTCCGCTGACATCTGCATTTGTAACACAATTACCGATGCTGAGTCTGTGAGATTTAATTTTCTAAAAGACTAATTAATTTTAAGGACCCAAAATAACAAAACTCGTAAAAAAAGAATAAAAACTAACTATATATATATATATTTTTTTTAATAAGAATAATCCAAATTTTTGTAGATGTAACACAAAGAAAATTGAATTGACATTTTTTTCACAAAGGGATTTATAATTGTAAATCTAATAAATCTAGTCTCGAAGGATTAAGAGACTGTTTGATAATGCATGGAAAGAATAATTCTGCTGAAAGATCTATCGAAAAAAAAGTTTGCTGGATATATATATTAACAATAAATGAACCCATAAGAATAAATCAGTTTAAGGATAAATAACTCAAATAAATGAGGAAGCCCATATTGGACATTTTTAATTACCTAAGTTTATTTTAATAACAATAACTCAAATTTGCAGATGTAAATTAGAAAGAATAGAATTGAATGGATCTAATATACCCAGCTCCAGAGAGTTAAGAAAAAATAAACTATCGGAAAAAGGAAAATAATGATCAAATCAATTCAGCAGTTATTGCTCGTTGCATAATGCACAGCCGGTCTAGAAAATTGACGAATACGGAAATGGAATCAAATTCTTTCACCTGAGACGGCAGAAATGTCGCTTTGATAAGAGAACCTATCTAAACGCGACGCATCGTCTTCGCGTTTCCTTTTCGGTTGATTCCTGCAGAAAAGCTCGGGAGTTCTTTCAGGACAAATCACTGACACAGTCACGCTATTGTCCGAAATGTCGGTGTTAGATACTATCACATCAGTGCCTATTGGTTTCTCCGGTTCGTGGTTTGTCACACCCCTTGGTTCTTCGTAAATCTTACTCGAGAATCCCTTACTTTGCGAAATGTCCAAGCTGGATCGATTCTTACCAAGTGAATCTAAATCTAAAAGTTATAGGCTGCTATATTATAGTAACTATTCTTCTTTTCGACGTCTGCTATTTTTTTTCTATTTTCTTAATATACACTTCGATTCATAAATTCAGGAACATTTGCATGTCACGAAGAATTAAGTTGAAGTTTCAAAAATTGTTGAAAAAATTTATCCAAATGAAAAACATTGTAACAAATTGTTTTTTTATCATTCTTTTTTCTACAAAATCTTTAATTTTTTAATTAAATAACATTTCGTAAAAATAAATTTTTACACTAGAAATTTGATTATTTGCGAAAAATCCTCGCAATTTTTTTTAAAAACCACTTTAAAACTTTGTTAGAAAGTCTACTTTGAAATACTTTTTCATTAATTTTTGTTCGATAGAATTTCATCAAGCTATAGTACTTAAAAATAAATAAAAAAATATTAATAAAAGTTTTTAGTTTTATGTAATTTAGGAACAAAATATCGTAAAAACCAAATTAAACAATAAGTCTAAAGTTCTATCTTCTCTTTCTAAATATATTTTTGAAAACTTCTCTACGACATTTTTTCGTCGAGATACCTTTTTATGAAAATTGCAAGCATTTCCGAATTTATGAACCGTATTATAACCGTATGTACTTTTTTTAAGAATTTATAAAAAAGTATGCAATTCCCTGTGAAAACGATTGTAACTTTTGAATTTCATGAGAATATCGTTCTGTGCGCAACATAGATCGAATGAATAAAAATGTCACATGTATTGAGCAGATAAAATCATAAAATCGATGGCTGTTGGAGAAGTACTCTTTTAATGGCGCAGTTGGTAGCCATACGAAGGTCTGAAAGGTCCACGGAGAAAGTGATGACACTCTTTGATACACTTTCGACAAACGAATAGAATAATAAAATGAATAGATAACTCAATCGCATTATTGAGTCTCAATAAAAGCCGACTGCGGTCTCAAAACGATGGAGCAAGTCTAAAGAAAGTAGCTTATCGACTCACGAGGACCTGACAGGTTTAAAGAAGCACGAAATATTCTTTAGAGCGACGACGACGATAAGCGGGTCTTGTAATAAAGATAAGGAATGTAATAAAACTTAGGGCTTCTTAAAAACAGCCGAGTACTTCCGTGGAAGTTTATCATCAGGAGACACAAGCTATAAGAGATTGAAAAGTTTAGGTACTTTTTCAGAATATCCTTCATAAAAACGACGGTATTAGAGCAGAGTAAAAGTCATTATCTCCTTTACTACACATGAACTGTCTGTGTAATACGATTCAATGCTGATAAAAAGATCTTAGTCGATATCAACTAAAAGTAACACAATCTATCTATTATAATTCTTTTGCACTCAACAATCTAACTGTTGTGTAATATTATGTATTATATTATATTGTTAAGTGCGAAATAATAGCATAGATGTTATGTTATATCGTTGATATCGATTGGAATGTTTCCAATGTCTGCTGGAAAATCTAAAATTTTGCTAGATATAGATCTAAAAATAATTTCATTGGACTATCCAAATAATTACGTTGAAATAACGATGAACACAATGCTGCAAAAATTTTTAATATTCTAACCAATTTGAACTTACAACAAAGTTATTTTTATTTTGACGATCGAATAAAATTATTTTCAGATCTGTATCCAGCAAAATTTTTAATTTTCACAACAAAATCGTTCTTCCCTTGTACAATTTCATTTTTCGTACTGCAATTCAGACGGTATCCACCAAACATCAAATTGCATGTGTAACATATCTGTTAGTTATAATTTCTCACTCAACAATATAACTGTAATATAACACGTGTATTATATTACAGTACATTGTCGAGTGTTATATTACAGTTGTATTATTGAGTAGGCAATTACAATTAAGAGGTACGTTATATGTAACTTATTGCTGAGTATATATTCTTTGATACATCCTGTTAGACCGTCCTAATTTGCGAAAGTGAATAATTACAATTCGGAAGAGATCGATGGACAGATTAAACAGTATTGCCGCGGAGAAGTTTAAAAAACGGAGACATTTCCGAAAGAGGCCGCGAGATAAGCAGAGAGAAATACCGGTCGGGTGAATCGACGTAGAACTTAATTTCCGGAAGAACGCTCCATTATCCTCGTATATCTCACGACGATATCCTGGATCGTTGATGTTTCGTAGCGATGCGTCGTTGTGAGGAGAGATGCAGGGAGCTGTTCGTTCCTTGGCAGTCTTCGTTATTTCGAGATTATCACGATTTTCAGAGACTTCCGGATGCGGTGCCTCCTCTACTGCGTGTTTCGAAGTTGCACTCGAGTGCTTCTTTATGCCCTGCACAAGTTTATTTCGCACGAGTTGAGAGATTTACTTTTATTTGTGGGAGAGCTGGATTTTGTGGTAAGATAAGACAAAACACGATGGAAAATGTGAGTAGGAAGATGTAAAATAAGCTTCAAATAACTTTTGGCAAATTGTCAAGCATTCTCTGGTATGAACGTACCGTTTATAGCCGTAATTTTAGTAAGACATCGCAAGAAGTAAAAAGAAAAAAACGGAAACGATCATGGAAAAAAAAAAAATCATCATTCTTTCGACATTTAACCCTCTCGGAGTTGTCGTTAAAATCAATAATACAGTTAGTGATGTCGAGTCTGCAAAATCCATTTAATTTATTAATAATAAAGCACTAATTAATTTCAAGAAAGCAAAATGATGTAATTCGAATAAAAAGATATATTTTAATGAAAATTAAATTATACGTATTTAACAAAGAGACTTGTAATTGCGAGTCAAGTAGATCATCGTCAATTCCGGACGGTTAAAGGATCGTTAATATTTACACAAAAAGAACGATCTTGCCGAAAGATTTAAATTTTGGCTACAGATACAGATACGAAAATAATTTTGTTGGACCATCAAAATAATGATATTGGAAACCAAAAAATGATGAGAACAACGTTACCAAAAGTTTGATATTCTAATAATCAATTTAAATTTCCAACAACATCATTTTAATGAGCCACCAAAATTATTTTCATATCTGTGTCAACGAAATTTTAGATTTTTGCTTTCAGCAAAATCGTTCTTTCCGCGTAACCTGTTGTACGTCTAACTTATTGTCTTACGTGTACTTTCATATGTATTCTCATTCGCTTTTGACCTGTCGAGAATAAGAAATAGATAAGTCTCGAGAGGAAGAGAAGAAGCTGCGATAAGCGAGTCAGAGCATCGGAGGAGAGTAAAGGGGGGGGGGAGGAGGAGGGAAGAAAAAAAAAAAAGAAAAGAAGCGTCGTTTAGCAAGCGAATTTCAGGTCGCCTATCGATGCTAATTTCACGAGCGAGAAATCCAGACATATACGGACGCGCCACGCGTGATTTACCGCTTGGGCTCTCCTGCCGTGATACTTGTAGTTCTGCCAGTACTTCTTCAGCTGCGCCGACGTCTTGCCAGTGAAACCCGCACGGTGGAAGTCTCGCTCGATCGCGCGCCAGATCTCTCGGCGATCAAACACCGACGCGCTCTTATCGTCCAGCAGTGGCGCGTACTGTCCCATTATGCTCAACAAAACGAAACGTTCGTCCTTGCTGAATTGATTCCTCTTCCTGCCGTTATCCTCCTCCTCCTCCTCCTCCAGCAAACGGCACGGCCGCATTCTTGCGAAATCCGCGTGGATCTCGACTTTTTTTACCCGCTAAACTTTCGCACGAATTTTTCGCTCCTCGACGCTGCTCTTCCGCGATCCCCCGTGGACTGTGGACTCGCGAATCGCGGCGGTCGTCGATCCTAATCTCGGCTTTTGTTTCGACATGCAAAACATGCTATCTGCGATGCGCAGATTTTTCGCCGCCGACGGCAGCGTGCTCGTTTACCGCCGTCGTTTGTATGGACGACCGTTTGAGAAATGCCGCTTGACCCGCCGATACGACGTACGGACGATGGCGATGGAAGAAGGAAGAGAGAGCCCGGCGGCGTTTTATCAATGGTCATATGCATGCAGACTCCTCTCCTTGCGCAATCTCTTCTTGGGATTTATATTTTTATGTTGCACTCGCGAATGAAAATGAGTAGCAACAATTGTAATGAACATGTACGCGAGTATTATATAGGCAGGCTGTTCATCTCTTCCTCGCTTCTTCACGCTGCACTTATCCGCTGCCTCCGATATTACAGGAGCGTATCGCTGCTATTGTAATTGCATGCCCACAGGACACTTAACTTTCTATCGTCCGAACGCGTCTCCAGACGTGATGACTACATCGACATATCGTTGTTTGCGTAATGTTTGCCATCCTCGGCTTCCTGAAGAGATCTCGCCGCCGCTACGGGCGAATAGGAGTTAACGCAATTTACGACAGTTGGGAAGCGGTTTTGGAAAAAAAAAAGGAAGACAGAAAATGATTCGGCCAGCTTTGTTTGTATGGGAGAGAAATGCCAACGGGCACGTAAAACAAATGCCATGAACACGCTTTGTGTCCGTCATTTAAATGAAACGAGAACGACAATTTCGGAGATAATCCCGAGGGATGTAGCGGATGAATCGTCATTTCTCGCGGATTTCTATGTTTATTTTACTCTTTAAGGATGTATGTGTCATCACATCTCAAAGCATTTCTAAAAATATATCAATCTCATAGATTCTATTATTACGTTTGAGTAAAATTTGTGCACAATTTTCTTATTGGCTTAAAAATTGCTTAATTTTTTCGTTTTCCTTCATTTTTCTATAAAATCGCATTTTACTTTCAAATTTGACAAGGAAATAGTATTACCAATTAAATTAAACTTTTTGTGTACTAATAAAAATTCTAATAAATATTCTAAGCAGAAATTTATTTCGATTCGCTTATTTGTTTAAAAGTTATTTACCTAAAATTGCAGCGGAATATGATTGTGCGCTACATAAATCATCGTAAGTGAAATTATTTACAAATTCAATTAAACTTATTTTTCCACTTACTTGTCCAAAAGTTATTTATCTAAACTGCAGCAAAATATGAATTATCGCGTTGTTTAAGAAGACATTATAAGCCAAATTATTTACCAATTAAATTAAATTTCTTATTAATATTAATAAAACTTTAATAAATATTCATGTAAAAGTTCATTTAGATGCAATTACTTCGTTTAAAAGTCATTTACCTAAAATTGCAGCAGAATATAGTTATTGCGCTACGTAAGCTACATATTATAAGCCAAAAGAATATTATTTTTTGTTTTGTTTTTTGCAATTCATTTCAAGACGTATATATTTACGACCAAAATTTTCGACTGATATTGGCTCTTTTAACTGATATTGTATGGACAAAACATCCTTAATGCTTTTCTCTTTTTTTTTCCACTATTTTTTTTTGTACGCAACGACCGTAATATCTGTAACCTAGGATCCGTCCGGTATGCTAAAATCTAAAAGACCATCACGAGAAAGTGACAGCACTCTTTGTGCGGCGATAGTAAGGTCGTAAAACGCGCGCGCAACCATCACGACGAGCGGTTCAACAATATGTATCCGCTAATTAATTACACATTTTCTCCGCGGTCCACCGCTGGTTGGGAGACTTTGCATAATCCCGGCGAACGACAGGTGGTAACCCAGAAAGCGAATCGATGGACGGATTCGTTCGCGCTTCAGCAACTTCAAAGAAGCGTACCTGAAAATTCGTCTTTAGCGCCTCTTAGCGACTCATTCTTTTCCAAGCGAGATTCTCGCCCTCGTGAAACGAGATATTCTCGTCTCTCTGTGTGAACCGTGTATATTGCGCAGACCGCGACCAGAATAATTGGCGTGTACGAACAATTGCACGAGAGAGAGAGAGAGAGAGAGAGAGAGAGAGAGAGAGAGAGAGCTAGCTTGAATATCGGTATTACGAAATCGCAATCAAACGGTGCCCGAGAATGTGCACGAGATTAACGTACCGAGAAAGTGTGAAGTTACCAAGCTTCGTGGTAAACTGATTGGCGCCGCCGCGTGAGAGTTTATACATATCGTTAAATGATGTGAATAAAGCATCTTGCGTTACAAAATTACTCACTTAAATGTCGCGAAAAACGCACTGATTTTTCAGATAATATAAGAGTAGTGTTACGCGGAGCTTGTTAAACTTTTTAACTCCGTTCTGCTTGCTTGATATACGGTTTATATATTGCAGTGGTTTCAATTCCGCTAATCCCGTTACTGTTTAAAACCCTCGGATTTTCCTCGTATCTTACGGTCTATTCGCACGACAATAATAATTAAAAGTCTAAAATGTAAGGACGAGATAAATGCGATTTTTCAGGCAATCATGGAAAACCGCAATTTTAAACGATATGGGAATTTCAGGATTGAAATTAAAGTCATAAATTCAATTTTAAACGTGGCGCACGCTATGGAATGGCTTATCGAGCATTAATATTGTATTTACCGAAAAAATATAGTTTGACAATTTTTGTATGTTGTTGAGTAATTTATTTTATAAATTTCCTATAAAATACAGTACGTATCAAAAGTATTCATACGGAGGAAATATCCTTAAAAACCTTATTCTTAGAAAGTAAATAATTTGTTAACAAAATATTGTAGATTAAATATTTTTCAAAATTATTTTGTCTAAAAAGATGTGTAATAATTAAAATATGTTATCTTAATAATAAGCTAAAATAGAAAATTGTATTATTTGAATGCACAAAAAGTGTTCATCAATAAAAAAATTTAGCTTCTAAGATCATAAACACGATTATTTTCGCAATGTTCTTTTGTTTATATTAAAAAATAGAACGTATATTAAAATAGTACTCATTAATTAATGTTTAAATTGCTCATAAACGCTTATTTTCTATTAGATATCTAATAAGATTGTATTAATAAAAAAAAAATCTCTGTATAAATACTTTTTTACCTTTATATAATCTTTAGAAGTTTAATAAATAACAGAATTACTATAAATAACTTAATAAATAGAAAATGAGGTTTCATTAAAATTCTTCGATCTGATACGGCGAGAGTAACGTTGACAAATCCTAAGCATCGGTGATAGAAATCAGCAAGTGATAAATGGAACTTGGACGAACTGATTAACCTCGCAAATCGTTCGTTGAAGTTATTTCCGAAGTGACGTAATTACCAGATTTTCATCGCAGAAAAGTGGCAAAAGCCGTCTCGTGAATTTTCGTCGCAAATTAATTTACACATCATATCATTTATCGCGATTGAGAAACAGCGAAATTTAATCTATGAGCCACGCCAGCGAATTCCAGATGAGAAACGCGAATGCGCGATCGCGTTACACGGAAGTAAGCACTCTGCTCCCGAATATTACACGAAGCGAACAACGATATATGATTTCATTAATAGCCTACACATGCCCGCGTATTTGCATTGTAAATATTGCGTTTAGCAAACTAACCAACAAGCGGAATTAATCTATCACTATCATGAAACACGCCCCCAATTGTATTTGCCTGTAACATTGTAACAGCACAAACGTGCAAAATACACGATTAGTGCATTTTGCACGTTTAAACAAATACAGACTTTATGTCATGTAAAAAAAAACAAGTTTTATCGAAATATTTAAAAGTAAAGCTATGGATACAGATTTGAAAATAATTTTATTAGAATATAAAAATAATTATGTAGGGCGCTCAAGCTGGTTGCTAAAATGTCAGCTAAAATGTCTATTTATAGCATTATCATCATTTATGCTTAAGCATTGCTGTTAATTTCAACGGTCTAACGAAACTATTTTTAGACTTATATCTAGCTAAATTTTCAGATACTTTAACAAAATCATTCTTTTCATATACATACATAGAAAGAATAATAGTTTTGCTGAAGCATTTAAAAATTTAGCTGGATAGATCTAAAAATAATTTCGTTGAACATTATTAAAATAATTATGTAGAATGTCCAAGCTGGTTGCTGGAATGTAAAAACTTTCTGCAGCATTATCATCAACGCTCAAGCGTACCACGTAATTATTTTATACGATTATTTTTACGATTTAACAAAATTATTTTGAGATCTGTGTCTAGCTGAATTTTTTAATACTTTACTAAAATCGTATATACTAAAAAATTTTAAATACTTGACGAAAATCGTACATATTAAAAATTTAGCTGGATACAGGTCTGAAAATAATTTTGTTGGACTTTTTAAAATAATTATGTAGGACACCCAATTGCTTGATTGCGAAAATATCAAAACTTTTTGCAGCGTTTATCATGCTTGAATTTTCCACGTTATTTTAATGGTTTTATTAACTTAAATTATTTTTGGATCTGTATCTATTGAAATTTTCAAATACATGAGCAAAATCGTTCTTTTCGCGCACGGATACAGAATCCTTCTCACTCTTCTCTCCTCGTCGATCGATCGGAAGGCACTCCACACACATTTGTAGATAGCTATTATAGAAATATAATTTTCGCGTTTCCGTTCCCTCTCCTCCCCAACCCCCAAGCGTTCTATACTCGCTCCGGCTCGTGCCGGATGTCGGAAAATTAGACCGGAAGCGATCTGATATTAAGTGCTTGTTAGAACTTGATGATTATCTCGAAACTTGTCGTAACTGCCGCCGCGCAATTGATAGTAGTTAGGCACGGCAGCGTAATTAATAATCTCGAGCGAGAGGATCGAGAAACGGAGGCATGCAAGTATTCAATCTCACCGTTGGCGAGAGTTTGCGACTGGGTTAGCACACCGTGTGCGCACATTCGTAGGTCCTGCGACAAACATGATGCGACATGATTGATGACAAGCGGTTATCACGCGGTGTCGATATGACGCCGCGCGACCGGTCGCGCGTTTCGACACGCACCGCAGGACATAAGGCGCGCGACGATCCAACCGGATTGTGTAAACCGTCCCGGCTCCGTAATGGGTCAGCTAATGCTTTTATCGTACAATTCTGCGCGCGTTTTCATGTGTGAGAATTGTGAGCCATGTAGAAACCATACAATCGCGTGTGGAGACGCGCGATCGCGATCGCAGACGGAAACAGCGCGGAAAACGCCGATATATTTCCTGGACCGATTTCATTTGATCGTGTTTTTCTACCAATTTGGTTCATCTATGCATGATACACTGCAAGATAATTCTGATATTATTGTAAATTAATTATCGTTACAATCTCGATCTCGAATAAATGCTTTGTTTGCCTCGAATATTTATTAAAAATTGTGATAAATGGAATGAAATTGGTTATCGTCACGTGTGGTATTCATCTACGTTTTTCGTTACAATTTAACATTAAAAGCACCTGTTTAATATCCGTGTTGCGAATAACAATAAATCTCATGTAAAAGAAATACAATTACGTGTTGCAGGATAAATAC
>NW_017305601.1:353134-359871 GCF_001594115.1 Trachymyrmex septentrionalis | reverse complement strand
CGTGTTGCGAATAACAATAAATCTCATGTAAAAGAAATACAATTACGTTGCAGGATAAATACACATTTATTTTAAAAAGTATATTTTTCCTAATTTTCCTTCTAATTTTGCACTCACTCTAGGCTGTCAATTAACAAGTGATACATGTCCGCATTTACTATTAAATTACACAAGGATTAAGATTTAACACACAATACATTCCTAACTTTATTAATATTTGTAACATATTCTCCGACGTTCTTTAACTGTACTCTCTAAATTCTTTGGAGTGGAATCTCATTCTAAAGAGTGACAATTGAGCCAGTTAGGAAAAGAGTGGCTCAATTTTCAATCTTTAAGAGTGAGAGATTTCACTCTTCAGAGTGAGATTCACTTTAAAAGTTTTAGAGAGATATTATTGCTCATTTGCTACAACAACGACACAAGTAAAGCAAAAAGGAGTTTTCCAGAAAATTAATTTTGAACATTTTCAGAACGAAACGTTTCAAGTTATTAAAATATTTCAATTTCAATTTTTAAGTACAATTTTGTAATAACTAACTGTAGAGGAATAAAAGTATGTTTTAAAGTATGTTTTTTTTTTGCAAGCAACTATATAAAAAATCATAAATATTTTAGTTATATTATCATAGCGAATAAATGTTATGTTTACGTATATTTTTCCCCGCAATTATTTTCTATACATTTTCTCCACATTACTATCTCTTAGCACGTATATACGTAAGACGCCTATTTCTTTCCATCATTCCGTCTTCAAATCGTACGTTTAAGGCATAATTGCGCGCGAGTCTTACCGACAATTTTTTCTCCGCGGTTCTGCACGTGATGTGCGTGTATGGAAATAATAGGTGCCAGAACACGTGATGGTTTTATTATTTAACGTAATAGGGATGCTTAGGAGAGTTATGGTAATGAGCTGTAATTATATAGCCACCAGTAATTCGATTATACGATAACGGATATTGTTGTATCTCTCCGAACCAGAGCGGCAGCTGTTCCCAAGGGGGGAATAAACTATTGCTGAGATAAAAATGTCGTTGTTTCCAAGGAAATCCAATGTGTGCAATTTAATTTCGCTGTTTAATTTACTCCTGCGTGTAATTTCCAAATGAAGCGCACGGCCTTGCGTTCATTGCGCGAAGCGTGCCGAGACCGCGACTGGAGCAGGAGAATGAAACTCGTGAAGCGTGAACCGTGAGTAACCCTAGATTATCTCGTTAAATTTATTGAGCGCGTCGTTAAAACGACGCAACGGGGGACTGCGGGCTTGATGCGAGTTCCGGAAAACGCAACGCGATTCCAGACGCGCCAATAAATATGGAACCCTCTTGTAACGTCCAGTTCCTGGCGGTGTTGCGCGTTGCTCAACCGCTAATAACACCACAGGCCACGGAGAAAATCCTAACCACGCCGTAAACTTTTTCCCGACCCCGACGTAACAGTGTACAAACTTAAAAACGCCCGCGCGTTTCTCGCGTTTCTCACGTATCGATATAGTTCGATGTAGATGCGATGATCGAATAAATCCCTATCGAATAGATCCCTATCCAGATAGCAATCTGACATTATTATGCTATCTTATATGTGCAATCTGAGTAGAAGTAAAAGTCCAGCCAATGTTGTTGTCCTATTTTTTATTAAACTTGATGAAAAATAGCGGAAGCTATTTCGGTTGCAGGTCTGTTCGAAAATCATCCTCATATTTTTACGTATTTTAATCATAATTTATAATATTTCTTTGTATTTTCTCTCTCTCTTCCCAAAAATTCTTCTAAACCTTCTGTATCCCCAAAAAATCTCTCGGTAAAAAGAAAAATCTCCAAATTTAGAGGAAAATCCTGGCAACAGTGCTCGGATGATGACATGAAAAATTTGAAAAGCAGATATGTAAAGGTTTTATACACTGAAAAAAATTTATTAACTTGACTAAATGCATTTAGTTTGTAGTGATTATTCAGTTCGAGTATTTTATATATTTAGGTTAAATATACGTGAGTCGTATCAATAAAATCTAGTAATTCAAACTATGTTATTTGTTTGAATTAACAAATATTTGCTTGACAGCCTATGACCGTTGAATCAACTAATATTTCTTTGAATCAGTAACTTTTTTTCTCAGTGTACAATTGTGTAAGTGCAACACTTACGCCATTTTTAATGAAACTAGAAGATTGGCCGGTGTTTAAACTAAAAAATCATTTACTTTTCTAGGAACACTACAGGTATATATGTATATAGTGCGCATCGCGTTCAACCAGTTTCACGAAATTGCCGCGTATGCACGCAATAAAGACCAGTGAAACCCATCTCCGAAATGCCCTCATGAAATGCACCGAGGCGCTAATGATACCTAATAACGACGGGCAGTTGTAGCGCATAGGTACATTCACATCGCGTCCATCACCCTGGCGGGCACGTTCGGACAAGTTTCCATCGAGTGGGCTTTGAATATTTAACACATCGTGACCGGCGCGATATTCGGCCGTTGAATTTTTCACGGCGTCAGAGGTGATTTTTTTCCTCGCTTCGGCGAGCGCGATGAAATAAGCTCGGCAAAATTTAATCGGCGGTCAACGCGCAACGATATTTTCTCCTACATCAAAATTGACATGGCTGTAAATATATTTTCGTCTGTATTGTTCCTCTGCGTCTCGGCTTTCTCTTTTATTAAGTCCTCGTTCTCTCTAAATAAGGCTAAATAAGGACAGTAAAATGTCAAAATTTGTCACGGTTCTAATCTTCATCATCCCATATTTGGCCGAACGTGGTTCGCAAATGCACAGGGCCGAGAGTCTCGTGATATTAGTTAACTAAAATTTAATCTGTGACCCCACGTCGTTTTATAACCCAATCGCCAGAGAAAGCCAGAAGAACAAATGTCGCCAAAAGCAATATTAAGTAACGTAGATTACTTTAAAAGATTGTAAATATTAAAGAAAGGGCAGCAACAAGAGTAAATTAATTTGATTAAATTATCAATTATATTGTAATATTATTTTATCCATTTTATTTTAAAATCATTTAAAATTCTCGCTTGTTTTGTTTGATAACTAAACTAATAGTCAGTTTTTTAATATGTTTGAATATTATATTAAATAAAAGTAACAAGAGTAAATTAAATTAAATTAAATTATTAATTATACGGCAATATTATGGTACTAATTAAAATCATTAAAAATTCGCGTTTTGTTTGATGAGTGTCGTAGAATCATAGAACAACGTTCACCGTGCATAAAAAAAACCAATTCCTTTTTATTACCTCATTATTCGAATAATACGGTTGCTATATGATTACCATAGAATACCATAAAAAAAAAGTTTCAAGGCACAGTTGCGTAAGAATCGTTATAAGATCCATCTACCATGTGAATTATAAACGAATTCAGGACGAACGAATTAGGTCATGCCCTGAAACTTCTTTTCTTCGTCGGTAAGAGAAGAAACATCACTCGCGTATTTCACTCGCGTGAAAATATAGATTCGTCAAATTAAGGACTATTCTTACTACCCGGAAGATATCTTGTCACCTTTTAAGGGTGAGGAATATCCTCTGAGGAATATGAACATAGAAATTCATATATTATCGTCATTATTCCCAAATATGACTCAGAAAAGTCACTTTCCTTAACGGAACGACGTTGAACCACCGATAATACCGGATAGATAAATCATTTAACAGGTGTTCATCGATTTACATTTATTTTGTGGAGCACTTAATCAAACTCTTATAGAAGATACGCGGAACTATTTTTACGGAAGAGAGTATTCTTAGTCTTTTGTCGATGCCCCAAATTACATTTACCTCGTGATCACAGTTTTAATATTGTTATGTTATCTTTATACCGATTAAATTAAGTGAATTAAATACTGATATGTCCGAACTCTATTCACCTCTATATATCTTAATGTAATTAACAATTATTAAAAGAAACATATCTCTCACAATGCGAGTTCAAAAAATAATATTTTATATAACATAAAATTTCGTTTATCTTTTTCATCCCCCTTAGAGTGTTAATTGCTAAAAAACTCATCTTTTTACGATCATAACAAAATATTTTTATACATTTATAATGAGAGCAATACAAGTAGAAAAACATACCTATTTTTATGGGATAAATTTGGTAATTTAAATAGGTAGGCTCTAAACTTTGGCGGAATTTTGAATATGAAATAATTTTGCCTAATGCAATTTCGTCAACAAGTACTTTTTTCATCTTACTATGATGATAAAATTATAGCAGTAAGAGAGATGGCACGCTCTTTCTACAGAGTCTACCTAGGTAAGGGGGTACAATACCTATATAAAGCTTGAATGAAGATGCTCCCAGCTATTCACTCTCACCTTTCTCATAAGCGCGCGCACAACGCAAATCTTCCCGCCGAATCGTGAAGGAAGATCGACTTTAACTACCTGGTGGCAATAATTTTCCACGGAAAGGATTTCACTTACAGGTGAGTCTCAACCTTCAATATTTATTATATATTGCATATATATATATATATATAATAAAAGCATATATACATTAGGAAAAAGAAAAGTCAATCTAATCTTTGAATTATTTTATATTCGGTGTTTAAATAGAATGTCTAACATATCTCATTCATCACTTTTCTACACATACGATATATACATAAATTTATTTATTTTATTATTAGAATATGTCTTAGGTATATTCTAATAATATAAAATAAATAAAATAAATACAGTAAAATAATCTTAAATATATTTTATTAATAGAATATATCGTTTAATTATTTGCATGCTTACAATATGTTAAAATGTAAGTCAAAGCGTATTTATTAATTTGATAGCAGACAGCATTATAGATGTTAAGTAATAAATTGAGACAATTGCAAGTCATTCCATCCATTTCTTATCCAACGTATCTAAAATTAACATTAACGTAGTATCTTTCGTAAGCAGTGCACGTCTGCATTTTTAAAGACTATTCGTAGATTTCGTAGGAGAGATCAAGATCCGACGTATATACATTATGGATAAACATTTTTTTAATAAACTTGTTTTATTCGTCGCGGGACAGTACTTTCCTTGAACGTATACGGTGTCATAGTCGTGAGCGAATTGCAGTCGAAGGAGAAAAGAGAAGCGAGTGTGAGAATCATTGTGCGAGAGTGAGAGTGAGAAATGATGATTGCTCGTTTTGGTCACCGTATCCTCGAAGAAAGTGAGCACACGTGTGAATATATACATATACATACGTTGCGAGCACGGCACACGCACCGCGCACGATGATGGTGCAGAGATTCACTTGTTGCACGCAGATGTAGATGTACGTAGATGTCGAGGAATTCCTCTCTTCTTATTTCTCAAGTGCCTTTGACAACAAACAATCAAACATATCGAGTATCAAAAAACAAACCGCAGATTTTTATACTCGACTGCAATAACCACTTCTATCTTTGTTTTATTTAATTAAATATATTTTAATTAAAATATTGAGTAATTAAAATTGAAAGTTAAACTTCAAAATTTCTCAAGTGCTACTGACAACAAACAGTCAAACGAATCGAGTATCAAAAAACAAATCGCAGGTTTTTTTATACTCGGCTGCAATCATTATTTCTACCTTTTTTTTAATATTCCAATTAAAATATTGAGGAACTAAAATTTAAAGTTAAACTTGAAAAATACATTTACGTGGCAAATAATTTTTTTTTTAAATATCTCAAAACAACGCGATATTAAAAACTACGAAAGACGACAAATTTCTAGTATTAACTGTACCTTTCTATGAAAAGATTCCGAAACCACCGGAAATAATGTTGAAGTTCAAAAGCAGGTATATTTTATTTTCCATTCGCTACGTGGGAAGAAGATAAAATCATATTGCTTGTTCGTACAATAGTAAAAGTCATTTCGCATGTCTTCCGCACAAGCTGACTTCGCGCAAAGATACGGAAGAAAAAAATGATTATTGGAGTTTTCGTTGCACACGCCTCGTGACATTTATCTTCGCGGATTAGACGTTACGAAACGCACGGAGGAACAAGAAGAGTTTGCGACACGCTTAGTCTCTACTGAATAAAAAATATAAACGTGGTGATGCAAGACAAGGTCCTAACCTCTTCTATATTAAGAGTTATGTCATTATTACTTGTATTAATATTAGTAATTATTAATAATCTATGAAATTGATGCCATTTATCTGTACATCACATTTCCAATTATGAAATTTGTAATAAATTGAGATTACTACATCTAAGAAGAAAGAAATTTATCCACAAGTTATTCGTGTTAAATAACGCGATTCAAGAATATAATGAATACAAAGAATTACGAAACACGCGCTATATGTAAATCCTTTAATAAAATTCCATTTAAATTCACTAAATAAAATTCCTGACATCGTACGAATTGATTGACAGAGAAATAATATTAGAATAATGCGAGAATAACTGATAAAGATACTCCTCATATATTCTCTAATGCGAAATACATTGCATAGATATTTAATTTAATATTTTGTTTGTACTTTGATTAATCGCGGTGAGTAAAGTAAATTCCTAGAAAAAGAAAGTAATTTTGTTTTCGTGACAATCGATGACCTACTTTGAAAACACAACTTTCAAAAAGATTTCTGTTCCAGATGCATTATTTTAAAAAAATCTTTATAAAGCTATAATTCAATTGTTATTAAAATATGTCACTAATTTTGTTACAAAGTAATGCAATTAAAATATCTATTTTATCGAATAAACATTTCAAATAAATT
>NW_017305601.1:337188-353034 GCF_001594115.1 Trachymyrmex septentrionalis | reverse complement strand
ATTATACTAATTATTTATATATATATATATATATATATATATATATATAATATACTAATCATTTTATTATAAAATAACTGAAATATTTCGATTTTACCGAATAATCATTTTAAGCAGATTCTTTTTGAAACAAGAAGTTTCCAAAATGTTTTCTACAGTGAGTTGTCAAAATCATCCTGTAACATTCATAACTTCGTATTTTTATATCAACATCCTTATACACACGTACACAGTATTGACATCCTTTCGCTAGTCACGGTACTTGAAATGCGTTTTCTACAGCACTACATAATAGTAAAGACACGTGCGTGAAGAGTTTGACAAAAAAAAAAAGAGAAAAGTAGGGGATCTCACATATACGCACACGAGATGATAGAAAGAGAAAGGGAGAGGGAGAGAAATAGAAAAAAAAAGGAGAAATAAGGTGAAAGAAAGGATTCTCGTACGTGTGCAAAGAATATATTAAATGTCAATGAACGAGCTTGAAAAACGCGCATGCCTCACCATCCGAGGAATTTAACAGTAAAGTTCACGCTTTCCCAACCAAGTGTACTCTCGGGGCACGTTTTTGCGGTCACTTAAAAATTCGCGAACGTCATTTGTCTCAAGACAAATAATCCTCCGGCGCAGAATTCACAGCCGAATCTTTGAAACGGATGATCGTAATTTTTTTTCTCTTGAACGGGACGGTTATTTCTTTCTGAAACGCGGAGGAGCTGATAAAGTGCGTAAATCATTCGGTGAAGGAAAATGTGAAAAACGGCGTATGGAAAAAACGATGAAGATGTAAGATTTGTCGGTCAAACACGGTCAAGGTGTTCTACTCGCGCCTGACTTTTGCCATCGCTGAATGTCCGAACGAAAACTTATTTTCCCGACTATCGCGCATTATACGAAGTTACGTATTTGGAATCGTCGACTGCCGACATTGATGCGGTAGAAATCACGCTTGTATCACCTCGATGATTTTTCATCGTCAACACGGCCGATTTCAGCAAGTTAGGTCGGCATTCGCCGATATATACGCCGATGTATAAGGAAATCTATGTCCCCGTAACCCAGACCTATTGGACGTAACAGTTTTCACTACGTGACTCCGCGCCGGCCGCATACTGGCCGTTGTGTACACTTAAATCGTTCCGTCATTAGCATCATTCGCGCCATTAACGTTCAACGTGAGTAGTTCCTCTCTTAATATTGAATTTAATTTAACATGCTACGAATAATTTTGCGCTCGCCGAAATATTGCGCGTTTCTCGGAAGGATGCACCGCCATAATTTCATCTGTCGTTTATACAGTATCGTTGAACAATATCGACCTCATTATATCGTACATATATGCATATAATATAAAGAATACAGTGAGTGTGCAAAAAGTATTTATATAGAGAAGATATCTTTTTAAAAAACCTTTTTTTTTAGAAAGTAAACATTAATTAGCAATTTAATAAAGAATAAAGTAGATCGTGTGGTTTTTAAAATTAGTTTACCTAAATAGAAATGTGTAATGTTATAATTAAAATATATTATCTCAGTAACAAGCAAAAATATAAAAAAATGATATTTGGATCTATCATCTGCCGTTTATACAATACGTTGGACAGTATCGATCTTATTATATATATAGTTACATATATTATAAAGAATACATTGAGTGCAAAGAGTATTCGTAAAAAGAAGATATCTTTTTAAAAAACTTATTTTTAGAAAATAAATATTAATTAGCAATTTATTATTAAAAAATAAAATAGATTGAATATTTCTCAAAATTATTTCACCAAAAGAGATGT
The DNA here is from genome assembly GCF_001594115.1 of Trachymyrmex septentrionalis. Lineage (NCBI taxonomy): Eukaryota > Metazoa > Arthropoda > Insecta > Hymenoptera > Formicidae > Trachymyrmex > Trachymyrmex septentrionalis. The sequence goes on along the minus strand of NW_017305601.1, from coordinate 351,244 downwards.
GTAATATTTAAAATATGTGTTATCTCAATAATAACCAAAAATGGAGAATTGTATTATTGGACACACACACACACACACACAAAATATTTGTATAGTCGAGAAATTTAACTTCTAAGAGATCATAAATACGGTTCTTTTCATTACGTAGTTAGTACATAAGTATCTACTTTTGTTTACGTTATGACAGCAAACGCTACTCATCGTTAATGAATTGTTAATTAATGTTTATCTTCAAACAAAGTTTTTTTTCACGAAAATCTTTTCTGTTTTACAAATACTTTTTACATTCACTGTATATATTCAATTAAAAATCAGATGTTATCTTTGAATAATGAGTTTTTAAATTAAAAATTGTCGCGAGTAGAAGTAATTCAGAAAATTTTAAAAAATCAGGGAAACATTCACGCTACTTGCATCATTCTAAAACTTTAATGCAAAGAAAATTTCGCTTCATATCATAAAGATAATTCTACATTCTTTTAGCGTACGCTAATATAAAACAATCACGCAGTCCGAATTATCGTAAATAATGTAAAATTAATTATTTCCTAAATAAGTTACGAAAAAATTTTAATATTCTCTGTTATCTCTAAATTAAAAATATTTTTTATATTAACAATATTAGTTTGACTTGTAATTCCCGGTCAATGATCGAGCAGTCTTAATACGCATCAGATTTAAAGTCATAATAATCTCGAGTAGCCCAGTTCCATGATTCCATGGACCCAGCTCGTTACGAAACCTCCATAATAAACGCGTGCTGTCTCGTCTCGTTATTAAAATGCCGACATCGACAACAAAGCGGCCGGCAATGTGGCGAAGAGGAAACCGCAGCATCTCAAGTGCATGCTACACTTGCCTAATCACGCGACCGCAAACAGCAACGTTACGGCCGGACTGCCTGCGCAAAGTTACACGAATTTCGCACAATTGCATGACGCGGGGACGCAGACGCCGAGACAGAATGTTTCTTCGAGGCACAAATTATGATATTCTAATACGCCGACGCGGTGCCGGTGTAGATTTCGAAAGAATATACCTTCCTCACGTAGCACCGACAGAGCACGAGGTAGGGCTATGGTGTTAATTAACGCGTAATTAGTACCGGCACGTTAATTTAATTGTCAACGTGATGGGGACTCCAATTAGATCGAGAAAATCCTACCGATGTATATATACTACAGCGTGATATTGTATTCGCAAAATTACGGCAGAAACGAAAAATGAGACGCACGTCTAAATCCTTCGCGACTCGCACGCGTCACAAAACCGCAATAATTAGCGGTTCATCTCTAATAGCTTAATGACATCAACGTGGGTTATCAATTATATGTTGTGCGTTTATTGAATAACAGCGATTATTGAATACACTGAATAAAAGCGACGACAAATATTATTTTCTCAGATATATAATAAGAATAGCATTTATTAAGGGCGATTTTCATCAACCTTAACCCTCAATTGTGCGAAAAGAATAGTTTTGTTGAAGTTATAAATTATCTAAAAACTTAGCTAATAATCTTACTTGGACTATCAAAATAATTATATAGAATGCTCTGACTGGTTGCTAGAATGTTAAAACTTCTTGCATCATTCTCACCAACGTTCAAGTGTTTTCTATATAATTATTTTAATAATCCAACAAAATTATTTTCATATGTGTATCTAGCTAAATTTTTAGATAATTCAGCAAAATCATTCTTTCAGTGTAGATGATGGAGCCTCTCAACTTCAACCACTTATTTATATAACTACTTTGTTTTTAGAAAAACAAAAAACTGGATTTTGTGCACATTTATAATGCTAAGAAATACAAGAAGATAGTGATAAATAGTAAATAAAATGGAGTGCAATTACTCCTCTTTTTTTGTAGAAGTTCTTGATTAAAAAAGATTGTACTACGTAATCTACTATTGTGTAATGTCCAAATTAAGAGTTAAACAGGTCAAATATGTCGCTTTTGCATGACTCTGTCATATTTTTCATACTCGAGAATATTGCTGCGAAATTAGAAGAGAAGGTGGTATTATAGCCTTTCTAGATATAATGTGTTTCTTCTTAATATCTCGGCTATTAGATGGCGAATTCTAATGATTATTTATTGAATCATATTTATAAAATAATTTGTTCAGTAATTCCCCTTTATATTATGACGCTATTATACCAATACATAACAGCTGGTATATTATAACTCATTTTTACTCTCAAGCACTTTTTAAAGCAAATTTTTGCATTTTATTATACATATTTCTTCATTATTCTTAAACTGCGTATCAATTAGCGTATTTTGCAACGTTAAACAATATTACTCCATAAACATTCTAATTACTAATTCAATTAGTCTCTTTTATTTTCAAGGTTTCCATATAAAAATAATTATTTAGTAAATTGATTGTAGCACTATATTCTAATCTGTAGTTCACATTACATATTGAAATTATAAATTTTTACTGAGTAGCGGAAAAAGTAGTCTATTTTTTTTTAAACAAATCCAAATTTTTTAATTTTTACAGACAGACCATATTATCACTTCTGTCTTCTGTCTCTTTGATTATAGGGTATTGCTATATTCTTATAAATAATATTTTAAGTAATAAATATTTCATAATTTTGAGTCTAAAATCGATTAAATTACACTTTGACGAATGTAATCACTAAGTTTTAAATATTAATTAACAAAGTTAAAATAATTTGTATAATAAATAAATAATATGAGGGGCCATAGTAATGCTACCTTTTCCTCTATTGCTATAAAATAATTTGTTTTCATGTAAATCGGGTTATCTTAATGGTTTATCTTGCCATCACTCTCTACATGTATTTGTAATTGATTAAACCTAATTTAATAATTGAAATCTCTTACTTATGTAATCAAGTCAATCTCCTGGTATAATTATCACGAATTTCTTTCTCATACCTATTTTCGTAATTTAATGTATCTATCGTGAGACTCGAGAAAATCTTCGCGTACACGCATCAATTGCTACAAAATAAAAAACCCTAGCTCAAAGATGTGCAAAATGACATAAAAAACACGTGGTGGTGATAAATAAACAATTCAAAGAAACAAAAATGATGAGAATTTTGAAGAGTTAAGTATCTCTATCTGGCAAATTCAAATATGGAACTAAAAAAAAAGAAAATTAAAAATCCATAACGTTATTGATCAACGAAATAAGAAAGGAGGAAAAGCACATTAATTTATCTGATTTATCGATCAACAGAAAGATCCTGCGATAGACGATTCTCACAATGCGTAGATATGTTCCAAGGAGAACACGTGTAAAAGCAAGCACATGCCTGCCGGTATCTATACGTCCCTCTAACCGGCGCTAGATACGACTTTCACCTTTCACCTTGCTCAAGCACGATTCCACTGTTGACTTCTCGATCTTTTACCCTACCGATACAGCATCGGCGCTTGGATGTATCAGATCGTACGTGTGCGGGTAGGAACCAAAGGCGGCCGCGTCACGATTCGGTTTCACTAGCAGATTCATGGCATAAAACTAAGGCGATGGAAAGCATCCGTGCATCCTTGCATGGATGCTTTCCCGTGCCTTCTGTAGTTACTGCATGGGGATTAACCTTTAGATTTCAAGTTCGTGTAACGAGATAATGACGCTTATTTAAGCGCAGAGCTTAAAAGAAGAATTCACTAAATTACGAGGAAGTCATGCGGAATTTGCATTTCGTATATAATGAGTACAAATGAGTAATTATCTGTCAATTCGTGCGAATGATTGAATATCACAATATGTGTATTGTATCACTGTTGCATTTATTATATTCCAATAATTATTTTAATACAATGATTATCACTGCATGAATTGAAATTGTTATTTATTTATTGTAACTGTGAATTTGACTGAATTAAATATTAAAATTTTAATCATATCATAATTAATAATCTATTTTATTCATACATTAAATTATAAATTTCAATCATGCATCATAAGAGAGGTTCTGCATGAATATTCATCTATAATAAATACTGGATTTTCCGCAATAATCAAATAAATTCATTTTTTTTTAATCTGATACCTATTATTCTCTATCAGTACCATATCGTTAATAATTTTGTTCCGGCAAGAATAAAACAGAAAACGAGAAATAGAAGAGTTTAACATTTACATGTGATGTTTTTATTAAGAGCAACTTCTAACATTTTATAAATAAAATGTAAAGAAATTATTGTCTCATACACTTAATATTTCCTTTTTTATTTATTATTATTAATGTTTAAAAAATTAATGTAGAATATATTATAGGATATTATAGGATCAATAATAGCAAATATAAAATTTTTCCAAGAAACAAACACGAGTCTAAAGGTTTTTATTTTTTTTTTTATGGATTTTCAAAATATTAATTATAAATTTCGTTTTTATATTCTTATTGTATCTGTTTCCTCCAATATAGATAAACTTTAATCGCGATTCAACTTACTTTTCATCGTTTTTTAATCCTTAGAATTAGAAAAAGATGAGGAGTAAATCGAATCGAGATTAAAGTTAATTTTCATTAACAAAAATAGGAATTATATGTCCAGAGAAATATAATATGCTTTGACACACACGCAATAAATGATTTTTTTTAATTCTCTATTTCTTGAAAATTTAACTTTTTATACATGTTTCATGAAAAATCTTTAAATATATTTTATTTGTTTGATATTAGATCATAAAGGAATACGGCTAAGTATGCGAAGAAAATTCACATATTTAAAATTAAAATAACAAATGTCGTAATATTAATGAAAATCTCTATGAAAGAAAAAGAATGCCATCTTATCTACATAAATAAAAGCAGCAGCATCTGAATGACCAAAAATACATGATTAAGTGTTCGTGAGTATAGTCATAAATTATGCTAACAAGGTGGTCTGGAATTATGAGACATGTGAGACAAGACAGAGCGATTATACCGCACGTAATCCGCCCTGACGAAACACACCGCTAACACACGCTGCAGCACGTGAGAAGAGATGAACAATAATGGAAACGACGTCGGCTCTAAATTAAAAGACATTTAGCGATCGCGATCCGAGATTAAGGAACGAGCGCCATTATACTCACACGCTAAATTTTTCACTAAAGCTCTGTTGAAATAATTGCACGCGGTTTCATCCTTTTTTCTTTCCACAACGATTAATTTCGCCATGTTCTGGGACCTTGGAGATCATCCAGCTAGTTGCAACTTGCTGGCAAAACAATTATCTGTACAGTCATCGCGAAATTGCCGAAATAATGCTTGCCTGTTTAATCCTTGCAAGAAGGATGAGTTTCATTCGCGTCCGCGATTCGGAACCTTGGGTATTCCACCGAGCAATTACGGTCCAATTAGAAAACCACCATATTCTTCGGCGATGTTACTTTCGAAATTCTTGATGGATACGGTCGGGTTAGTTAGAACGGTAGTCGTTCTTTGTACAATTCGCGCATTCCGACACGCACGTGGAGACCTTAAAGAAACACGCGCTTAAACGTATAGATACACATATAATGTGTAAACAGCGATTTTCATAATCGACGACATGGTTTTTCATGTACCGTCCCAGAACACGGAAACCCAGACCTTGAGGAGAAATCACGCGAGAATGCGCGCGCACTCTCGCATGCCTCCTCTCGCAATAAGTCATCCCGCTTGCACGGTGACGTCAACTGTCAAAAGCTACGATCATGGTCATATAGATTTCATAATGATCACTTTCTACTTTCGACGAGGAAACCGGCCTACCGCCATCCGCGACTCATCATCCGCGACTCATCATCCTTAGGTAAACCTTCATATTCCCGCGAGTCAATGACACTTGACCCTCGCAACATTGAAAGCGATTTCGCGCGGGACGATTATTTCTATTGAAGAAATTCTGATCGAAATTGAAAGTATTAATCTAGCGTGAAGAGAGAGAGAAAGAAAGAGAAAAAATGCTGTCATTAACTGAAATAAAATTTACAGGCCAAGGATGAGGCTCATCGCGGCGATTCTCGTCGTCGCTCTCTCGGGTGCAGCGGTATGTGGCCAAGACTTCGGCGGACACGCGCTCTTTGTGAGAACCGCAGACGCGGATCCCGGTAAGAAAAATGCGAGAGAATTCTATAAGTCCGCCTTAAGCACAATCAGCGAACGACAAAGAGAGAGCGAGAGAGAGAGAGAGGCGCTATAATTGTTGTGATGATAAATTGATCACAAACGAATGGTTTAAAATTCATTAGCACACTCGAGAGTCCAACGGGCTGCTGCCTCCGTATCGCCGGCAGACGTGATGGCGCAAAATATCCTAGAGTGGATTCAAGGGATCTACCAGCAAGGCACACGTAAAAGTAGGTTTCCGAGTTTTGTCGACAGGAAACGGCACGAAGCCATCCTTGTCGTCGTACGCGCATATTAACGAGCATATTTTCTCATGATAATTGAATTTAGCTGCAGTTTAACGTTGCGCGCTGATTTATAGACAGTTCAGTGCCGCTGATGGCCAGAGATGGACGCTATTATGGATGTGTATTGTGCAAAAGAAAGCTGCGACTATGCCAATACCGCCTCACCAATTTCAATATTATAGACGCACAAAATCATTCATCCATAAACACGCTATGCTATTAATCAATCATTTTAATGTGACATTTAGAAGTCACGGAATTAGCTTTATGTTCGGCGCTGGGATTGGCTTTGATGCACGTTTGTTCGAACTGACAATAAATCGTTTTCTCCTACAAAGCATTAAGTCAATGCACTCTTAATTAACTCTTTAGAATATACTCTCTTGTTTTCTTGAATTAAAATTCAAAGAGACCGATCAACACTAAAATTAATCAATGTTCATGGACTTCGATGGCATTATCGATAGCTTCAATGTAAAATATAAGTACATTTTTTAATATTATGAATGACAGTTGCTTTCCAATCAATAGTAAGTTTCAAAACAATTAACTTTAATCGATAGTGTTTTTAATTTATATAATACTTTAATAAATAAATGACATCAAAGCTATCGAATGTTTTTAATAAATCGTTCTCTTTTATGCAGCACTAAAGTCAATATATTCTTAATTAACTCTCCAGAACTTACGCTTTCTTTTACCTTTTGTTTGTTTTTTTTTTTTTTAATTAAAACTTAAAAAGAGTGATACATATATAAAACTGATCGATCTTTATGGACTGCGATGACATAATCGATAACTTCAATAATAAATTTTCATTGATATCAACGTAGTGTTCACAGATTACAAACGGGTCTCACTCTTGAGCTCACGTATTTTTACAGTTCGCCAGCAATCGGATGCGAATGCATACTTGCCACCCTACAGCACTCAACGACCGCCTGAAAAACCCCGACCTTTCCAGGCCACGGGTTCTCAACAAAGTGATATATCAGGCTATACCCCTCAGCGACCATCATCGCTGTATACTCCGCCAAATATTGGTTACTCATCATCTGGGCAACCTTCCACGCCATTTTCTACTCCAAGACCGAGCCAACAACCTTCATCAACGTACGTGCCGCAAGGCTTCAGAGGCTCCACGTCCTACAACCCCCGACCGAGTCAACCCTCGTATTCCAACGCGGGCTCGTCGGCCTTTCCACCACTGAATCCCCCGGAATCGTCGTCCACTTACCTACCGCCGCAGCCACCGCTTTTCCCATCGACCAGTCCAAGACCTCCTTCTGAATCCACGATCGGTAAGCCCCGCTTTGGTGCAGGTACGGGTATAGACTCAGAAATCCAAATCCAAATTGAAAATGCTCCAAAAGCATCTTTAAGTATACCATTAAATAATACAGTGCACCAAATCAATCGGAGATTACCAGCATTATGCCATCTGAGTATTTTTTAGGAGTCTCAGGACCCTCAGGACCAACCCCGACAAGAGGCTATCCTAGTTCAGGAGGCTATCCTAGTTCAGGAGGCTATCCTAGTTCAGGAGGCTACCCTACTTCGACCGGAGGATATTCAACCGAGAGACCGTCGCCTCCCTTTACTACACCAAGTGAAACTGGAACAGGTGCTGTTACTGTTGAAGTTAGCAGAGGAGAAGGCCCTCGAACTACAGAAACTGGAACTGGAGGTATGTATTTGTTTGTTACAGCCAGTGTAACATAAATGCAAAATATATGAAAAACTAATTTTATTTTATTTTTCAGAAACTGCTCAAGCTGAGGATGATCTTAGTCATCCCCCGCATATTCATAATCTCGATGTTCAATGCAGTAAGACAATGATGACGATCAATATCGAATTCAATCGCGCTTACGACGGCATTATTTATTCTAAGGTAAGAGAGCGTGAAACAAAACAATCTCTTGCACAAAAAATTACATTATTAGATAATAATGTATCGATTTTGTCTAATTTCAGGGATTTTTCATGAATCCGGAATGTACCTACGTAAAACAGAATTCCGGCTCAACAACATATTCTTTTACGGTGAATCTGGAGTCCTGCGGAACTCAGTTCATCAACGATTTCGAGGGTGAAGCTGGTCAAGCGTATTTGGAAAACGTCCTTGTATTACAAGTCGGTGTCGAACTAACTAAATTTATTAGCTTGCACGGGTTTTATTTGTTACATTTAGCTCGTAAAAAATCACATGTGATAGAAAATAATTATTAGACTTTGAAATAAAAAATTCTTATTGCTAAAGAATGAACCGGGTATACAAGAAGTCTGGGATACAATTCGAAGAGTACGATGTCTCTGGGAAGGGAACATCAATAAGGCCCTAACGGTGAATCTCTCAGTAGATATGTTGAATCAAGAAATCGTTACGTTTAGTGGCGATACTGCGACAGCTAAATTGGATATTCAAATCGGTAAAGGACCTTTCGCACCAGCAGCCGATGGACTCGTAAAAATCGGAGAAACCATGACTTTAGTAGTTTCCGTAGAAGGCGATCCTGGTTTCGATCTCCAGGTATGTATTGAAAACCATCTTATATGCATAATGATAATTACAGAACATTAATAGAATTACGTGTTCCAATATAAAAAATGTATAGATGTAATTAATTCATGAATATATATGTACACAAGAAATAATTATTTTTCGACGTGTTTCTACTTTAATTTTAAGATTACAGAATTCAATTATTTATAATTATTTTTAAGGTCCGTGATTGTTTGGCGCGAGACGAAGCCTCAACCAATATGCTGCAGCTCACCGACGAAAGAGGCTGCATTTTGAAACCGAAACTGTTCGGTGCCTTCCAAAAGACAAATGATACCGGTAACACAGGCGCTTCCATTATCGGTTATGCGTTCTTCCAAGCCTTCAAATTCCCTGATGTTATGGATCTATTCATCGAATGTAATGTCGAACTATGTAAAACTAATTGCGAGCCTTGTCCGGAAGCGAATCAAGTAAGCCACAAAATCAATATTCAAATGTAACACATTATATATAATATTCGGTAAAATTATCGCATTCATTGAAATTAACACATAATGTATTTTCAAATCATCATTTCTTATAATGACTAAAAAAAATTTTTTTGTGATAATTTATAAAATATTTTCAAATATTCTAAATTATTCTAAATTTTATACAAAATTCCTTATTTCACGAAATAAAAATCATACTAAAAAACTTTACATTTTTCTTACATATTATATATAATTTGTTTTAGCAAATCGAGCCGGGAAGACGTCGCCGCTCGATAACATATGCACCACCGTCGACCAACTCGTCGAATGCGGTTCTGTTATCAGATCCGGTTCGTGTTGGGCGACGTTTCAAAGTGATTATGTTAGATGACTTAAGTACAGCATCCAGCCAGATTCTGGAAAGTATGGAAGAAACGGCTGTCGAAACGATGACAAAAGCGAAAGAAGTCTGCATGAGCAATGGTGGATTTTATACTACCTTCTCTCTTATGTTAAGCACACTCTTCGTCGCGATCATAAGCGCGGCTGTGTTATATATTAAGTTACAACGAATTCGCAGACCGAAATTTGTGGATTCGTAGAACGGTATTATTTTTATAATACCTTTATCGTAATAATACCAAGAAAGAAGTTGCGTAGAAAACAACGAACGCGTGCCAGTAATCAAATAATTTAAATGATAAGAGAGATGTTACTTTATCGCTTTATAATCATTCAATCGCGAAAAAACTGCTAAATGTATATACCAAAATGTTTGAAATAACTGTTATTAATAGTAGACAAAGAAATTCTTCCAGCTTATTGCTTTTAAATATATATAACTAAATTTTAATGAAACGTTACTCTTATCCACACAAACATAGAAAATATATTCTGCTCAATAGCAGAATAGGAAAATAGCCATATTTATACATCAATCTATAAACAAACTACTCGTGCAGTCTTCAGACGCCGAGAGTGCTCATTTTATGTAATGCTTGAATACCAATGGTATTTATTGCAATAATTCAATATCATCATAATGTAAATCTTGTACTTGACAATAAATTATATTTGTAAAAAAGATTATCTCTTCTTTTAGCTTTCTTTTATCATCTCCTTTCTTAAATAAACAATTATTACTGAAGACACGATAAAAGTCTACATAAATAAGGAATTAAATTATTATTTTACGAAATATATTCTTATGCCTGTAAATGTATTAATTGCAATTATATAATACATAACGACAAATAATACAAATGATGTTATATAGCTATCTACAAACAGTGCAATATAATATGATTCAAGTAAATAAAGTTCATTTACCTGTAATTTATCACCATAAATATTAATTAGATTTATATAGTATTGTAGATTTATAATCAGTACCTTTTTTTCTCTTCTTATAAAATAAAAATCCTTTAAAATGTCCTGTGGATGTTATCTCTGACATCTAGTACTAATTTTTCCGTTTCCTTAATTTTATGAAAACGTAAAATGCACAAATGCACTGTTCTTATTTTCCATTTACGAACAACTTCAGACATATTTAATTTTTTAAAAACATTCAATATATTCAGGATTATTTTCTTTGATAATAACTAAATAAAACAATCCTGCATCTAACAAGATTTTGGGAATAATAGTAAATACTTGTTCCATAACCTGTCTACCATTTTTACCACCAGCCTAAGTTTTGAATATGAATCTATTATCTACTACTTCTTCATTTTCTGTAACTACATAGGGAAGATTAAATAAAATAATGTCAAATATATATTTAATTTATATGCAATCTAATAAATTCGTTTGAAAAATATCTACATCGACTGAAATAATCAGACTACTTCTCATGTCTAACATGCATCAGAATTTATATCAATCATAATAAAGCAAATGTTATGTTATAATGTCTGTTTAATGCCATTTCAAAGCCGTAATAACTATTATTATATTATTTATCTCTAAACAAATCACCTCTAAATTTGATTTCAGAGCATCTATCAAAAGATATGAATGCTAAGAAGACTCATAAACTGTATTGAACTCTTCCATATCGGATAATTTAATTATACATATATTATCTCCTTAATTTATAAGAAAAAATGTAATAAAATCTTGTACAAAACTTTTATTCATATAAAACGATTATTTATACTTAAATATAATAATTTAGTAACAATTTGATTATATCTTATCGTTCATAGATTCAATATAAAAAAATACTATTGCTTAGTATTTTTTATTTGATCAAAGAAAGGACATCTTGGTATACCTTATTCAAGCACTTTTTGGTATTTTGCAAAATGTGCTAGACATGTTGCTAGACATAGCAATGTTATGTTCAGCTTCAACTAGTTTTCTTACACAGGAGTCTATGTCTAGCAATTGTAATACTTCGTTGACTTTTTCTTCTGATAAGGATTCAATTTGTTCTTTTAGCTCAACTTGGACGCGTGTCCTACAAAAAATGATAGCCATTGTATATATAAATCCTATAAACTCTTGATTTTTATAGATCTGATATAAGATCTGATTTTTATTTCTATACTTTCTAAACTGATGCACACAGTACAACAAGTCAAAGTGAAACAAATATAAGTTTGTTTTATTTCAACTTATTGTACTGTGTGCATCAGTTTAAAGAGTACACAAATAAAAAAACAAATCTATAATGTATCGAATGAGTGAATAAAAATCAATGTTATTTCATTTAATTATTATGGCTATTTTCTTTTTAAGAAAAATGATCGACATAAATGTGTTGTTCTATCTTTCCTGACATTTAATAACAATAACAGATACTTCCGTCTTTCGACTATGTCTCCTAAAAGAAAAGTATAGACTCTGTCCTGCAGAAACATTAAGGATCTGTTTATTCAGATACAGTGAACGCTAAGATTAGATTATTTTCTTAACAACTACAATAATTAAGAATAACGTGACTTTAGCATGAATGCCGTATTTGGATTCACGTTATTGCAAAAATTCCCTATTGCAGAGACAAGAAACAAAATGCGACCACACATCGAAGAAGTTTCACGCATATACCTTGCAATGAACGAGAAAATTATGATTATCTTGTAGTGCGAATCCGTTTATTTAGAAGAGGTTCTCCGTATGTTTCAAAAGATTCATGAAATTCGTAAACTTTTGCATTAATACATCTTCTGTGGGATTTTCGCAAAAGTCATCTATCTTATTGTCGATTAATGTATTGTCACTCACTGTGTCCATGCTCATGTTATAACATTTGTAATCTTCGTATGACGCAATAAATTTTTATGAGCAGCAGAAATAAATCAAGTCTTTAATTCTCATAAAAATAAATGTCATTAAAAGATTTGTATGAATATAAGATCTGTTTGCAGAACTAGTGTACACTTTTCGACTTTAAAGTTCGATTGTTAATATTTATTCCTATTTCTAATGTTTCCTTCATTATACATTTGTTACATTGTGCGCATTAGAAATTGTTATCTTACTATTAGAGATAAAGCTGAGAGAGAACAAGAGGGTCTTTTTCCTGCAACCGCAAAATGAATAAAAACGAATCAATCTATAGAGGCCCTTCACCATCTCCGCCGATTTTATCGGCGGTTTTCTTCTCTTTTAATTAAGTATACTCACCCGTAAAAAAACAAGCTACTAATAAATTTAGTAGCCTGTTTTAGCAGGTAAGTATATTTTTAATTTATTTTTTTATTTTTATATCTAATTTATTTTAATTCACATATCATACTGCATTAATTTTTTAATTAATTATTTTTTAATCTTTTATAGTAATCTTTTATAGAATTCAATGTTACAATAACAATAATTGTTTGTAATACAATATATAATTATAAATAATTTAAAATATAATATTATAAGAGCATAATTAACAAATTTTGATAATGTGGGATTATATGAAAACGTTGAAGATACATGTGATAACATAAATTTTTCTAAACCAATGTTTAATGAAATATTGATAAACGCGGAAGAAATATTAACAACAATTAAATCGTATTTACTATTAATTATTAACTTGCAAATATAAAAAAAAATTAATATCGTGATAAAAAGTTATTAATATATTTATTACAGCACTTTCGTCATTAAAGATACTATCCCAATAATTTCATCACACCAAGGTTCTTTCGCCTTGCGTGGTACGCGGGTTAATATTCAATACAAAGAAGAAAAATCTTCATAATGGAGAGCGAACTTAATGTTCTGATTCTACGTAAAATTCACAAAATTCATTTGCAAAAACAATTTAAGAAATCAAATATCAGTGGTTTAGTTACAGGAAGGTGTGACTTCCGAAGTGTGATTCCAGACTACTTACGATAGTAATAATTTTAGCATGTCAATTACAATTACCATTTTTATTACATCTTTAATATAATATTAAAATTCGCGAGAAAATATGTTCTGCCACACCATTAAAATCATATCGGAATAACAATAAATGATTATAATGATTTCCTTATGGAATAGTGGTTACGAAGGAATATATTTAATAATAATAAAATACATGCGTTAATGTAATTTTTTATATGTATGGGTACAAAAGTTTCTCGGATACCAACTATTCGAGATAAATCGAACCTAATAATAACGGGATTTTAAAGAACTATGCTTTTATATTAAAAAATTTAATATATAAAATTTAACAATTTCTTATTTCTTATAATTTTTCC
>NW_017305601.1:330341-337088 GCF_001594115.1 Trachymyrmex septentrionalis | reverse complement strand
TAAAAAAGTGTATACATATATATATAAATTATAATAATTAATAATGTCCTTGGCGGGATGTCCAATTCCTAAAAACAATTTTTAAAATAACAATTAGCAAATTAAATATACACATTAGTAACCACATTTTTGTTAAAGCAATCATCAAAAAATAAGCAAATTATTTGTATAAAACTTAAATTTATTTATTTAATTATCTAAATTTAGACAAATAATTATTATATGTCCATATTAATAGTACTAAATTCCTATTGTCATTAAGACAGTCTATTTCTAACATTATTACTAGTGGGAGAACATTTAGTAAAATTAACAAAGCAACAAAATTGAATCTTAAAATATACCACTGAAATAATTTCGCAACTTAACCTTAAAATATATAGCAATTGTCATTGATTTATTGGCAAAATTATTATTTCCAGGAATTGACGAAAAAACCCAAAATTATATAATAATACCGATCTTATACAAGAATCTCCAACGGGACATCAAATTAGACTTTGCGAATGAACTTTACGGAAAGCGACGAGGAATAATTCTCCATAATAAAAGTAATTTCAACTTTCTACGCATTCACTGACATCCATCTGACACGAGGGATAGCAATGAGGCCATTGCATATAATAAATTAATCACTATGATATATTTGTAATTTTGTAATACTAAAAATATAAATGTCAAAAAGCAAGATGTTAATATTTAACCATTGACTCAGTCAAAGTTCCAATCTTTACTGACTTATTTAATAAATTTGTGTACTAAATACGAAGAAAAATCCATTATTCTAAACATAAAATTTTTAATTAAAAATCACTCAAAAATATTAATAACTTTCTCATATTTAAAATAAAACCAAAATTTAAAAAAATTTCAAAATGAAATAATTGTCAATAAAATATAAATCATTAAACAATTTTTGTTATCATATGCTTCGTCGATTTCGTGTAATTCACATCAATAACGCAACAATTTAGTTTATTACGATAAGATAAATACCATCTGTATTGAATAGATATTCAGTACGAATATATACATTTCAATAAATGTATAATTTATTACCAATCATTGTACAAATTACAAAAGTAAATTTGATGGCATTTTATCTAGACATAGTATATATCCATTTTATATTATACGTACCTAATACTATACATTCATTTATTTGTAATATAATTAATTACAATATTAACGCGTTACATAACACGTGTAGAATTTTACAAAAAAATTTAATTTCAGGAGAACAGAAAATTCAACACAATTTAAAATTAATTTAATTTATTTTCATATTTGATAAAATTGGAACGAGATGCTGATAATTAACAAGAAGTTAAAATTAACTTAAAATTTTATTCAATTTTTAATCCTCCCTTTCTAAGTATTAAGTACGTACATATGATGTCTATGTATCCCTACCTACATATTATACAGTTAAATTTATTATGGAATACTTTTAGTTTAATTATAATTATTCTTTATTTTTTAAATAAAATTTAATTATCCGATCGCAAAATTTATTCAAGTGTCATTTAATTTTTGTAACAAATTTAATTTTTTAATTTAAAATTTAGTTTATCTCTACTTATCCATACTTATTGTCTCTACTTATACAGTCTCAATCTATCCATACTTATCGTTCTACCTATCCATATTTTCATTTATACGTGCCTATCCATCTATCTCTACCGGTGTATTCCTATCTAAATTACTACATAAATGTGTAATAACATCGCAAATACGTTCATGGCTGCAGAGAAAGCAGCTTTGCAAATGTAAAATTCTTCAATATTGGTTCTTGCTTTTGGTTCCTTATAGATTTAAATATATAAACAATCATATTGAAAAATCTTACAATATTTGCTGCTTTCTCTGCTGAACGCAGCTAATGCCTAACCATGTCCTATCGCGTAGTAATAAATTCAGTGGGATAAACTAAATGTGTGATATCATACTTAATAAATATGCAATAAATAATAAGAATTAAAACAGATTTTCAATCTTTAAAATACCAAAAATTAACAGATAACAAGGCTAATATGTTAAGAGTCAGTGCGGATAATCGAACACCTCCCTACAGTGGACCAACTGGATAATAAAATTCGCGCTACAAGGTATCACAATTTTCTCGTTGTGATTCGTTGCAGAGTGTATACACGAACGATAAACTTCTCTTCGATATTGTGATCGCACTCTCTACGCTTGTTGTTTCTGCCACGTTTTTGTAGAACAAAGTCCACTTTTCTATTAAACTCAGTCCATACAAGATTTTATCTTTGCCACTGTTATTGAATGTCAAAAAGAATAACAACATTATGTCGACCGTGACTCTTAAAAGGAAAGTAGTCATCATATCATATAAAATAACATCTATTTTTATCTATTCCTTCATTCATAGATTCGTTTATATATTGTGTTGCATACAAAAATTAAAAGTTTATTTTATTTACATACAATTATTATTTTTTATAGAATATACCAAATTGAGCTGAAGCAACAGATTGAATCTCTAACAGAGGAACTAACTTCAAAAAATCAAAGAAGTGTTGCAGTATTCGCTGGACACAAGTCCCTATGTAAAAAAACTAGTTAACGCTAAGCATAAAATTATCATTATTAGCAACATTCTGCAAAGTATCCAAGAGTGTTTGAATAAAGTGCATCAAGCTGTCGAGAAGAGCAGCGTTAAACGAAAAATACTATTAGATAATAATTCTGCATATAACAACGCAAGTATTGAAGCTGATAAAGAAGAATCGGTTACAACAGAGACTGATAAGCAACAATAATTTCCAATATTAAACCTATGATCGATAAAATATGACCAAATTGTTACTAAATAATTATTTACAAGTTTTATAAGATTTTATTATATTTTCTCTTATAAATTATGGAGACCCCAATAGGTAAACTGTCTGATGAGAAGCTCAATACAGTTTATGAGCCTTCTGAGGATTCGTATCTTTTGGTAGATGCTTTGGAGACAGATTTAGAGATTCTGCATGCGATGAAGCCAAACATTTGTTTAGAGATAGGTAGTGGCTCTGGCATAGTTATCACAACTTTAGCAATGGCATTAAAAAAACGTCATAATTTTCAGTTTATTGCGATTGATATAAATCCTGATGCATGTAGAGCCACGAGAAGAACTAGTCTGATTAATTCAGTGGATGTAAATGTTCTTCAAATGAATTTATTAGATTGCATACGAATTAAATATACATTTGACATTATTTTATTTAATCCTCCGTATGTAGTTACAGAATATAACGAAGTAATAGATGACAGACTCGTATTCAAAACGTGGGCAGGTGGTAAAAATGGTAGACAAGTTATGGAACAGGTATTTAATATTATTCCCAAAATCTTATCAGATGCAGGATTGTTTTATTTAGTTGTTATAAAAGAAAATGATCCTGAATATATATTGAGCGCTTTCAAAAAGTTAAATATGTCTGGTGAAATTGTTCATGAAAGGAAAGTAAGAGGAGAGCATTTGTATGTTTTACTTTTTCGTAAAGTGAAGGAAACGAAAAGTTAGCACTACATGTCAGGGATATAACATCTACAAAATATTTTAAAAAATTTTAATTTTATGGAAAGAGAAAGAAGATATCACTTCAGTGATTGTAATTATTATTTATGGTAATAAATTACAGATAAATAAAGTACATCTATTTGAATCATGTTGTATTAACTGTTTGTAGACAGTTGTAACATTTTTATTATTTATACATCATTGTTATGTATTATATAATTGCAATTAATGTATTTATATAGGCATAATAATATATCGCGTATAATAATTTAATTCTATGTTTATGTATACTTTCTTTAGCAGTAATTGTTCGTAACAAAGAATATGAAATAGAAGCTGATAAAATTAAGAAGTCACATTTTTTTTTTAAATATAACACCGAATTTGAATTTCTCCTAAAATAAATGTAAGAGTCAATTTGACTTTAAACACACTTATTCGTAACTAACGAATAGGAAAAAACAAGATGTACAAATAAGTAACGTTTTCACAATAATATCACTAATTTATTAAGCAAAAACTGTTATTGTTGTTTAAATATTTTATAGTTTCTTTTATGAAAGATTAAACCTATGTGAAATGCTATGTATTATGTTTATTTAAATAAATTAAATTAATAGAGTATAAAATTAATTTAGTTAAGTTGAATAATATAAGATGGATAAACATAATAATTCAAAGTCATATTATGTGATTAAATTAACTCATGTTAAATAAAAAGTTAATTTTAAAAAAGTTTTTATTAAATCAGAATATATCCCAATCTTTCTGATAGTTATATTTACTTTAAATGACAACATAATTATAATATATTGTAGTAAAGACTATCAAGAAAATTTAATATTTTATTTATAAATCATATGAAATAATAAAGATATTTCTTATATAATAAAAACTGATTTTTAATATTTTGAAATAGATATTTTCATATTTGAATATATATTTACATTATAAAAATAAAATATATATAGAAGCTATGTGTTTGGCGAACGTTAACAAGAATGGATATACATATATAGCGTATTTAATTTACTGATTCGACCCGATTTTGAGTCAACAGTCTATTCTTTTTAGTTGTATTTCTTGCACAGTTTAGCACGTTTGCAACTAAACAGAACAGACCACTAACTCGGAGTCGAGTCGAGTCAATAAATTGAATACGCTAATAGTCATCATTAATCACAGAAATAATTTAATTTTTTAATTATTGTGTTTATCTTTACCTATCCATATTTATCCTATCTAGCTGTGTTTTCATTTATTGGTGCCTATTCACCTGAAGAATTTTACAATATAATTGTTGATTCGTCACTCACCGACCCGATGCGCAACAGTGGAGTTATATCTGCAACGTCGCTACGATGATCTGTAACAAATAAATTAAAATCCAAATTAAAACAGAGTAAAGAAATAATCATTGCTTAAAAAAATAATTGCTATATAAACGCATGCAGTTTGCTAAAAAATAATCATGCAATTTTGAAAATATAATTTGTGTAAGTATCTAATTTTATGTCAATGATTTAATATTAGACATAAAATAATTACGTATTCTCTAAAAAAAATTATATGTATTTTCTAAAATAATTATATATATTCTCCAAAAATGATCTTTGCAAAAATAACTTTGTATACAATTTTAAAGTAATTTTTAAGTAACTCATTTAGATAGGAGTTATTTAAAAATTACTTAAAAATTTTATGCAAAATTATTTTTGCTAAGATCTTCTTTAGAGAATATATATAATTACTTTAGAGAACATATAATTATTTTATATAATTCTTTTATAAAATATATAACTATTTAAATAATTTTATTAACAATAATTTAAAAACAATCATTTTTTAAATCACTGTTAAATAAAATGTCTTAAAAACAAGCAAAAAAGATTAATTTTACATAAGTAAAAAATTATATTTACCGCGAGGTTGCTCCACCGGTGCCCGATGTCTCTCCCAAACCTCCTCCTCCTCTCAGAGGTTGTCATCCTCTCGCACAGGACACTCGCATACAACACTCGCGAATAACACTATAATCGCGCGCGGACTACAACTTGAGTCCGATAACTAGAACGGCACTCCCGAAACAAATGCGCGACGCGACGAACCGGCTGCGGTTCATTTATTTTTAAGTAAATCGGCGACGAGGATATTTCCCCGTTGGAAGAGAACGATTTTCCTTTATTATAACTCGTGTGATAAGTAGCCGTGTCACGTGACGTTCTTCTTCACATTTTTTTTAAACGAATAATCGCAAAAAATGCTAGATGTAATACGAAACATTGAACTTACGAATATTCACCTAATACGATTGTTAGTATGATAAATTATTCATAAAGTACAACGTTCCGAATTATATTTAACATTTTTCGCGATTATGTTTTAGAAAGGAATGTAAAGAAGAGCGGCACTGCTACCTGCCCGTACGAACTTCGGAGAATCATGCGTCGTAACTACGTGTAAACACAGCGCCGCTCCGTGCCACCCCGTACCCCAGCCCCACTTCAAGGTCGCGCACCGATAATTTAACCGTCGAAATATTTAAGTTAACGCATATTACAAAGCCAGTAAAATATTTACTCGTTATAATATTCTTCGATGAACATTATACGATTTTCGTTTTACTTCTTGATGATAACTTCGTTATGCATACAACTCATCTATATCTTGGGCCGGTATTCATAGTCAGAGTTTATATTCAAAACTACTTAAGTACAGTCTTAAGAAGTCACGAATAAAAGGGCCAACGTTTTAAAAGATTACTTAAGACAGTCTTGAAATAAGAACAGACTATGAATACCGCCCTTAGATATCTCTAATTTATATATCTGTAAACGTATAATACGAATTCTATTATCTTTATACTCATTATGATTTGACTCCAAATTGTTTTATAATGTAAAAAATTGCATTCATCTTTGCATTTATCTTATTTAAAGAAATGTATAATTCATAATTGATCTTTATCTAACCGCGTAAATCATCAAAGAAAGAAACAAAGATTGATATATAATCCTTAGTACACACCTTAGGTAGTTTTGAGCAACATTACTAGTTGGGCCTTACATTATTCAATTCGCGTTCGTGGATATCTAATTTTCGTGGGTTAATACAGAATAATGCGCGATTACAAGCGGAGCGACTCGTGCCGTACGTCTATATCCTTCCGAAGTCGCCGAGCGAATACCAAAGTGATGACGTAGTCAACCACCTCG
>NW_017305601.1:317165-327751 GCF_001594115.1 Trachymyrmex septentrionalis | reverse complement strand
GTCCGCGCGCGATTGTAATATATTATTCGCCAGTGTTGTACGCGAGTGTCCTGTGCGAGAGGATGACCATATTCTGAGAGGAGGAGGAGGTCTGGGAGAGACATCAGGCACCGGTGGAGCAACCTTGTGGTAAATATTATTTTTTACTTGTGTAAAATTAACCTTTTTTGCTTGTTTTTAAATCATTTTATTTAACAGTGATTTAAAAAATGATTGTTTTTAAATCATTGTTAATAAAATGATTTAAATAGTTATATATTTCATAAATAATTATATGAAATAATTATATTTTCTCTAAAGAAGATCTTAGCAAAAATAATTTTGTATAAAATTTTTAAGTAATTTTTAAGTAACTCTCCTTTTATTTCATTTAGATAAAAGAAGAATTACTTAAAAATTACCTTAAAATTTTATAAAAATTTATTTTTGCTAAGATATTCTTTAAAGAATAAATTAATAAAATAATTATTGTATCTAAATTTTAAGTAACTTTTCTTTTATCTAAATTAGATAAAAGGAGAATTACTTAAAATTAGGAGGATCCCGTTTGCCTACAAATCGATTGCCTACAATATCGTTTGCCTACATCACTTTCGACTTTGCCGACAGTTCATTTGTACACAAAAATAATTGCCTACATGCAATCGAACTGTAGGCAATAACTTTGTGTGCAAACGAACTGTTAGCAAACGATACTGTAGGCAAAAGTAACCATTTCTTAAAAATTACTTTGAAATTTTATACAAAGTTATTTTTGCAAAGATTATTTTTAGAGAATATATATAATTATTTTAGAGAATATATACTGTATATAATTTTTTTTAGAGAATATATAATTATTTTATATCTAATTAAATAATTGACACAAAATTAGATACTTACACAAATTATATTTTCAAAATTGCATGATTATTTTTTAGCAAACTGCATGCGTTCATATAGCAATTATTTTTTAAAGTAATGATTATTTCTTTACTCTGTTAATTTAATTTGGATTTTAATTTATTTGTTACAGATGTAGCAACGTTGCAGATATAACTCCACTGTTGCGCATCGAGTCGGTGAGTGAATCAACATTTTTATTGGGGTAACGGACGTATGATAATTTTATTAGTATATTATGTACATACCTAAATATGTATGCATGGATTTAATAACAATATGGTGGCAAATATAATATATAGCATTGCATACATCCGTTTTCCCAACAAAATGAACAAGTTAAAACTGATATCGTGTTGTTATTTGGATAAATTTAATTATGTATGCCCCTGATTCTCTAGTGAATTTTATAGATCCATCGAATTTCTAAAGATTAGCGTTAGGAAATAGAAAAGTTTTAGGAAACTAAATTTAAAGGGGAAATTAAGTAAGATAAATGTGTCTAAGTTTTAACTTATAACAAGATTGATTACATTCTTCTTGCATAAAGATAAACTGAATATTCGGGAGGGTAACTTGCAAATTGCGAGTTCTATTTTTTGAAATTGCTTATTTAAAATATAGAAATAGCTAGTAAACAACAGGGCAAATGAGAGCCAGCGCGACTAATCAAGCGCAAATTTTGTACGTTAAAAAGATCAGAACTTGCGCTTGATTATCTACGTTAACTCTCATTAGCCCTGTTATTTGTTAATTTTTTTATATTTTAAAAATTGAATGTCTGTTTTAATTATTATTATTTATTGCTTCTTTATTTAGTATGATTGCAATTAGGTTATTTCATTGAATTAATCAATACGTGATAGGACATGACTAGGCATTAGTTGCATTTAGAGAAAGCAGTTTTACAAATATTATAAAATTCTTCAATATATGATTGGTTTATACATTTAAATCTATAAGGAACTAACAACAAGAAATAATCGTATTGAAGAATTTTACATCATCAAAGCTGCTTTTTCTGCAGCCATTAATGTATTCGAGATATTATTACACATTTATGAAGTAATTTAGAATACTAAAGATAAGAATACACGGATAGAAATAGGTGAATAGGTATTATAATAGGCAATCAATGAAAACACGGCTAGATAAGATGAGAAGTATGGATTGGTAGGGACAATAAATATGAATAAGTAAAGATAAACACAATAATTAAAGAATTAAATTATTTCCGTGATTAGTGATGATTATTAGCGTATACGATTTATTGACTCGACCCGACTCCAAGTCAGACTGTTCTGTTTAGTTGCAAACGTGTTAAACTGTGCAAGAAATGCAGCTAAAAAGAATAGACTGTTGATTAGGAGACGGGTCAGTAAATCGAATACGCTATATATATATCCATTCTTGGAATGCCAAGTTCACAAAACACATAGCTTCTATATATATTTTATTTTTTTAATATATCCAAATATGAAAATATCTATAAAAATATTAAAAATCAGGTTTTATTGTATAAGAAATATCTTTGTTATTTTATGATTTATAAATAAAATATCAAATTTTCCTGACAGTCTTTATTCCTAATATTCCTGATAGTCTTTACTTCTTTACTATATTATAATTGTCTTGTCATTTAAAATAAATCCGACTTTCAGAAAAATTGAGATATTCTGATTTAATAAAAACGTTTTTCAAAATTAACTTTTTACTTAACATGAGTTAATTCAATCGTAATATAACTTTGAATTAGTTTTATGTTTATTCAATTTATCATTCAACTTAAATAATTTAATTTTATACGCCATTAACTTAATTTAGTTAAAAAAACGTAATGATGCAGTCTTTCATATAGATTTATTAATCTTTCATCAAAAAAACTAAAAAATATTCAGTATAATATAACAATAACGCGCGCACATTTCTTTGTTTAATAAATTAGTGATATTATTGTTAAAATTTAACGTTAAATATTATTATACACATCTTGTTTCTTCCTACTCATTATTTATGAAAAAAATGTGTTTAAAGTCAGAATAACTCTTACAATCATTCTAGGAGGAATTCAAGTTCGATGGGATATTTGTAAAAAGAATGTAACTTCTTTTTCTATTAGCTTCTATTTATCATCTCCTTTCTTAAACTAACAATTATTATTAAAGACAAAAGTACACATAGACAAGGAATTAAATTATTATTTTACACAATATATTGTTATACCTGTATATATTAATTGCAATTATATAATACATAACAATGATTTACAAATAATATAAATGTTACAACTATCTATAAACAATGTAGTACATGATTTAAATAGATATAGTTATTTATAAATAATAATTACACTTATAGCATACAATCACTGAAGTAAATAATAACTGTTTTCTCTTTCCATAAAATTAAAATCTTTTAAAATATTTTGTGGCTGTTATATTCCTGACATGTAGTGCTAACTTTTCGTTTCCTTCACTTTACGAAAACGTAAAACATACAAATGCTCTCCTCTTACTTTCCTTTCATGAACAATTTCACCAGACATATTTAACTTTTTGAAAGCGCTCAATATATATTCAGGATCATTTTCTTTTATAACAACTAAATAAAACAATCCTGCATCTGATAAGATTTTGGGAATAATATTAAATACCTGTTCCATAACTTGTCTACCATTTTTACCACCTGCCCACGTTTTGAATACGAGTCTGTCATCTATTACTTCGTTATATTCTGTAACTACATACGGAGGATTAAATAAAATAATGTCAAATGTATATTTAATTCGTATGCAATCTAATAAATTCATTTGAAGAACATTTACATCCACTGAATTAATCAGACTAGTTCTTCTCGTGGCTCTACATGCATCAGGATTTATATCAATCGCAATAAACTGAACATTATGACGTTTTTTTAATGCCATTGCTAAAGCTGTGATAACTATGCCAGAGCCACTACCTATTTCTAAACAAATGTTTGGCTTCATCGCATGCAGAATCTCTAAATCTGCCTCCAAAGCATCTACCAAAAGATACGAATCCTCAGAAGGCTCATAAACTGTATTGAGCTTCTCATCAGACAGTTTACCTATTGGGGTCTCCATAATTTATAAGAGAAAATATAATAAAATCTTATAAAACTTGTAAATAATTATTTAGTAACAATTTGGTCATATTTTATCGATCATAGGTTTAATATTGGAAATTATTGTTGCTTATCAGTCTCTGTTGTAACCGATTCTTCTTTATCAGCTTCAATACTTGTGTTATTATATGTAGAACTATTATCTAGTAGTGTTTTTCGTTTGGCAGTACTCTTCTCGACAGCTTGATGTACCCTATTCAAGCACTCTTGGGTACTTTGAAGAATGTTGCTAACAATAGTAATCTTATGCTTAGCGTTAACTAGTTTTTTTACATAAGAATCTGTGTCCAGTGGATACTGCAACGCTTCGTTGATTTTTTGAAGTTCCTCTGTTAGGGATTCAATCCGTTGCTTCAGCTCAATTTGGCATATTCTATAAAAAATAATATTCATAAACCAAATGAACTCTTAATTTTTGTATGCAACAGAATGTATATCTATGTAATGAATCTATGAATGAATGAGTAGATAAAAATAAATGTTATTTTACTTGATATAACTACTTTCCTTTTGAGAGACACGGTTGACATAAACATTGTCTTTTTTTGGCATTCAATAACAGTGGCAAAGATGAAATGACATTGTGTCGACTGTGCTTAAAAGGAAAGTGGACTCTGTCCTACAAAAATATTGCAGAAACAAGCGTACGAAGTGCAACTGCGACATCGAAGAGAAATTTATGGGCATACGCCCTGCAATAAATCGCAACGAGAAAATTTGTACCTTGTAGCGCGAATTCTATCATCCAGTTGGTCCACTGTAGGTTTCAAGAGGCTCATGAGACCCTCTGTTAATGCATCTCGCGTGGGATTTTCGCAAAAATCATCTATCTTGTCGTCGATCGATGTATTGTCACTCGCTGTATCCACATCCATATTAGAACCGTAATACGACGTCTACCAGACGATGTGAGGTTAGGTGCAGAAGGTTAGAAATGGTGAAGACGCACCCATGAATCTCGAACGATCAATGGCCTTGTTTCCACCGAGGATTTAAACCGGATCAGAATGTAAGAACCAACTAACTACAGTTGAGCATTCCCCTGTCGTTCGACTGTAACAGGAGAATACTCGACTGTAGTTGGTTGGTTCTTACATTCGGATCCGATTTAAACCCTCGGTAGAAACTAGGCCAGTGATTGGCTCGCTCTCGTTTCGAGATATATCGATGATGATTTGATTTTCAAAATTTTAAAAGACAAATTTACGATTTTTAACAATAGAAGGGAACCGAAGGAGGCAATTTTGTATAAAAAATGTTTTACAAAAAAGTTTTACAATAAAATTATTTTTATCCGTCCACGTCAATAATATTTTCAAAAAATAATTATTTTTAAATATTTTCGAAGAGATTTTTTTAATAATTACATTTCAAAAATATTATTGATTAAATAAATAGAGATATTTTTATTATAAAATTTTTATTTAAAACTTTTTTATTACGTCGCAACTGATATTATCTAAATTCGTCTGTTACGTAATTTATATAATATGTATACGAAGTTTCATTAAAATCAGAATTTGACACTTTGTAAGATTTTCTTGTAAGTATATGTAATATTTTAATGTCTACTTGATTGTTATACTTTATTGCAGTTCTTTAATTCAATTCAATTCACAATCTGAATAATAAATTAATATAAACTTTAAGGGAAATTTAATGTGGAGAAAAATCGATTTTTTATATGTTTATAATCGGAAAAATATATTCTCAAACAATTTGAACAATTGATATTTACTATATATAATACGTCAGATGGCCCGCATAAAATCAGCGTGTCTGCATATTTTCTCTCTTTAAAAAAAAGAGTGGCAGAATTTTTAATTTTCAAAAGTGAAATTTTATTCTTTAGAGTAAAATTCCACTCTAAAGAATTTAGAGAGATTATATTAAGTATATAGAATATAGATGATAAGAATAATCAAAACGAGACGCAACTTGCCTAGCGTAAGATAACGTTACACGCATTTTTAATTAGTTTTTATTATAATTTGTGTAATTTTCATAATAATCATCAGATGATTGATATCTCAAGCAGAACAAGTCATGATCACGTCAAAATAACATTAAAATGAATTGGAAATGATTGAAAAATGACTTTTAATGATCATTTTGAAGTCATTTTGATATGATGACTTGTTGTTCTGCGTGGGATTACTTCTACTTTTTCTATTTATCTGCCTTTTTCCCCCTCCTCTTTTTCTCTCTCTCTCCCTTTTCCGATCGATAAACGTATTCGTCATCGTTTCCTATTGAAGAGAATGTAAGAGTGATATAAAGATTTCAGTTATTCATAGAAATAAGCGTAGTCATACTTCGTATCTTAATTTTTCACTGTTATTACGTCTTGATACCTATAGAGGAATCACGGTACCCGATTTAATTCGAATTAATCCGTCACCGGTTTATCGTATGTCATTACGATGCGGGCGATCGTGATCACGTTTTTCTTGCTGATCTGCGGCTTAGCTGCAACCGTGACATTTGACGTTTCGCAAGATCTCTCATTAAACGTGCTCATGAAAATGATGCAGGAAAACAGGAAACGGCCGAATAGCACCAAATTCAATTCTGATGTCAACCTTAATACGGTAAGTAAATATTTTTTTCTGTATTCCGATTTTATAATCATGTATTTAAAGTTATCTCAGTTACAATCTTGAAGCACTTACTATTATATTAGATCTGTTCTTTATATTTCTGCACTGTCTGAACTAGTGCACACGGTGCAATATATATTTAGACCTGTTCTTTTTAGCTGAACTTTTACACTAGTTCATCTTTCTTCCTTTTTTTCGCAGGAGGAAAGAAGAGGAAGAAAGATGAACTGGTGCAAAAGTTTAGCAAAAAAAACATGCCTTCTTTTGTTTCACTTTAACTTATTGCACCATTTTAGGTAGTGCAGGAATAAAGAACTGATATTAATTCATTGGGTGCATCCAGAAGCACCGCTCACTGAGCTCTTGCATTTGATTGGCATATTCCATTAAATCTAAAAATGTAGATCAAAGTAGGTACAAGAGCTTACTGAGCGGTCATGCTTCTAGATGCATCTATTGATTGAATAGAATCTTGAAATCATTTGAAATATAAAATAATAAGTGTAAGATTGCTATAAATATCTAATTAAAAAGGAATAAGATCGATATTCATAATCCGTTCTTATATTTCAAGATTATCTTAAATAATATCTTAAGATGTTAAATATAGTTTTATGATTCGCAGTAAACCTTATTGAGAGATAGAAAAAGAGTGAAAGAGAGCGAATTTTTTAAGATAACTTTTTAAAGACCTTATTCAAATTTCTTTAAAATGATATCAAAAAGTCTTTGTTCTGTAAGATCTCAGACAACAAAAAGTGTTTAAAATTGAGTCATAAGAAAGACGTTTTTTGCATCTAAAAGACGATTTAAAGACGTCTTATGTCACAATTTTAGACTTTATGCTGTTTGGGATGTTTTCTAAGAGAGCTTTTTATGGCACCAATTTATAAATGTTACTAGTAAACAATATTACGCAGCACCATCATTATAGATAAAGACTGCGGAATTTAATTTCTCATAAGTATAAGAACCATATAAGATAGAATAAAGGCTCAGCATAATGAGATCTTTGAGATCACAATTTGTATCACTATAAGTGATAAATAATTTGTTTTTACTTTTTCCAGCTACAAATGATAAAAAAAGCTGGTTATCCAGCGGAAGCTCATATTGTACAGACGGAGGATGGTTACCTCTTAACACTTCATCATATTCCAGGTAACAAGAAGTTACCCGTATTGTTACAGCATGGTTTTTTGGGCAGTTCCGCCGACTGGGTTATTCCTGGCAAGAATAAAGGACTTGGTACTACTTCAATCAAATTTTGAGAAATTATCGATTACGCTTTTGGCAAAATAACGGAAAATTTTAATTTTGATTTTTGAAAGTTTTCATTTTTATTTTTGTTCAATATTATATTTTGCAATATTATATTTGCTAATAAGTTTGTTTATTAAAATCAAATATTTTTCTTCTGTATTTTACATAAAATTTCACTTTACTTAAAATGAGATTAATAAAACGTTTATCACAGAAATAAGAAATTTATTAGATAATAATAGATAAATTGTGTATATAATACTATAAAGCCAAATTACGTAAGTAACTATATCTACTGTGAACAATGTTTTCTTTTTCATACTAGCTTTTATATTGGCCGATCGGGGATATGATGTTTGGTTGGGCAATTTTCGTGGGAATACCGATTCGAGAGCTCACGTTTCTTTATCTCCGTCAGATTCAAAATTTTGGAATTTTAGGTACTTGTACTAATAAAATAAGAAGAAAATAATGTTGCGTCAAATATTATATGATCGTAACAGTTAATATGTAATTAATAGTGAGCGTTGTTAGCGGTTCTCTGAATATATTAAAAATTGAAATTATATTTAAAAAGTACATACACCAAAATGCATTTATTTATTGTTAGTAGCGTTTAACATTATTATTAATTATAGTTTGTCGCCAGAATTTCCACGAGACATTCTTCCTATTTTTACAAATGTGAAAATGATAGTGTAGATAATAATATAATGGATTGAGACCTTTCCAATCTCTAAATTTATAGAGTTTACTTTAAAAATTTAATATGTATTTTAAAAATATATTATATTAAATATTAGAAAGCTGCAATAAACTTCGTTGTCGTTAAAAAATAATATATGAGCAATATTGTGAAATATTTATGTAAGAAGAACAAAAATCATAGGTATTGCTCACGATATACTAGAAAAGAGATAAGTTTTCTATCAAAATAATAAATGTGCAAATCCGAGTAAAAATATCGAGTAAAATTACGCGAGTTAATCGCGTAAAAATAAAGAGAATAATAAATATTTACTTTCAAGTCAATATTAGCACATTCGAAAGAATTAAAGGTCTTTATCCATAATTCTGACCAAAAATCTCGTTGGAAGCACGTCTTGATAATAAATTGTAATCATAATAATGGTAATTGATTGTCATGCTAATTGCAAGTAAATGCATGTAATTTTAAAATATAAATTTTCGTTTTTAACATACTCGGTTTCTTTCAGAAAACTGTTGACACTCTTGTGACACTAACAGTAACTTACAGTAAAAACAAACGAAAGTTGATGAATTAATTTTATTATGGGACAATATATTTTGTTATATTTTGTAACGTATATCGATTAAAATTTTTGTCAGCTTTCATGAATTGGGCATCTATGATTTACCTGCGATGATCTCGCATATCACGAATACGACGTCACAAAAATTGAACATGTATATTGGGCATTCGATGGGTACAACTGCTTCTTATGTGATGGCAGCAGAACGTCCAGATATTGCTCGAATGGTACAAGCAATAATTAGTCTCGCGCCTGTAGCTTTTGTAGAACATATAGAAAGTCCAATACGACATTTTGCTCCTTTCGTCAACAAATTAGAGGTAATATACTATTAAAAAATAAATTAATTATTGTCTAGTGATTCAAGAATTTAAAATAACATGTGTGTGTGTGTGTGCAATAGTTAAGGAACTACATTAATTAGTATTAAATCACTTTGTCTCATAATTTTACGATACATAAAAACAATACAAAATATCTTTATATTTTATTATTTTTGAAAGATAGTTTTATTTTTTAAATGTGTTTTTTCTTAATAAAAAATGTCGAGAGATCAACATGAATAATTTATGAGTTACAAGTGAATAAGATTTTAGGGAGAAAAGATAACACTACTATATTTTTTAAACTAATTCTAAATATAATATACTTTAAAAATTTAATATATTTTTTAAAAATATTGTATTAAATATCAGAAAGCTGTAATAAGCTTCGCTGTTGTTAAAAAATAATATATGAGCAACATTGTGAAATATTTATGTAAGAAGAACAAGAATTATATATATTGCTCACGAAAGAAAAGCTTAGAAAAGAAATAAGTTGTCTATCAAAATAATAACATAAGTGTACAATCAAGAACTATAAGCAGTCAGCGCAATAATTTGAACGCAATTGTTTTTTATTTTCAAAAAATACATACTTTGCGATTATCAAAAATTATACAGATCTTAAACGAAAGAAATTGATTAAACAAACAGTTCGACTTTTAAAGATAAAAATATCGTTTTTTAATATGTATATAATTATGCATGGATAGTGGAAGTATTTCTGCGGAGTAACAGAGACAAAATATAACTTGCTATCTGTATGTAATTGCATGAGCAGCGTGAAGGCAGGAGATCTCATTTAATAAAAGATACATCGATCTCATGTCTACATATGAATTTTTTTCAATCATCAATTTATTGTTAACGACACCGCTGAAGATGATTCGAACCAGAGTCGAAACATATAAAAGACGAATTTAATACTTATTTCTACTAGTAGAAAGGATAAATTATATTTTGCTTGAATTACTGGCGCTGATTCCGTATATTATAGCCCCCCTGATTGCATATTTATATTGTTATTTTGTTAGAAATACAGGAGTCCTTCGTTATCGTTATTATTTTTATTATTGTATTTTATTATTGTATTTATA
>NW_017305601.1:312223-317065 GCF_001594115.1 Trachymyrmex septentrionalis | reverse complement strand
ACTTATTTTTTTATATATATATATATATATATATATATATATATATATATATGTCCATGTAGTAGTTATATTATATAGCTATATTATCCAATTTTTTATTATAGTTTAAACAAAATGTTATTTACAAATTAATATTAAAATCAAAGATTACTTGTATATATTTAATTTGTTAAAGAGTGCTTCAAATGTATCTATTTATCTTCAAATACTGAAACCAGAACACTCAAATTATAAGTAAATATATCGCAATTAAGAGATCCAGGGATTACAGATAATAGCGCATTTTTTCGATGAGGGCGAATTTTTGCCGCATGACAATATGCTGCAATTTCTGGCGAAGCACGTTTGTGAGGTAAATTACGTTGAGGAGATCTGTACCAATATAATATTTCTGATCTGTGGATTTGATGAAGAACAATTCAATTACGTAAGTATTTCATGAACGAAAGTGATCAAAATCATCAAGGTGCAACTACGAGCAACGCTTCGAATGTCATCATGTTTAGTACATGCAGTCATTCTTCAGATCAGATATCATATTGTTTTCTAGACTCTGCTTCCAATGATTCTGAGTCACGATCCAGCCGGTGCTTCGATCAAAACGCTGGTACATTTTGGTCAGGAAATCGAGTCGGGCAAATTTCGTCAATTCGATTATGGACGCGAGAAAAATCTATTGATTTACAACGCAACTGAACCGCCGGACTACAATCTAACAAACATCAAAGTGCCAATTGGGCTATTCTACGCCGACAATGATTGGTTGGCTGATAGTTTGGTAAGTAGAGAGAAAGTGTATTTAGACAGAAAAAGTATGTAGGACGTACATATGTTACATGTATAAGTATATATTAAAAATTGATTTGCGTTATCTTGTGAATCAAGCTTTAAATAATATGTATATAATTATACTGTTAAATATATAATGTCAAATTTAATATAATATGAGTCGCCACTGCTTCTACTAAATATATCGTCATTTTTTACTAAAATTTGACACTATATAATATCAAATACAACCATTGTTATAAAATAACGATATGATAGAGTAGAAGTAGTGGCGATTCATGTTAAGTTAAATTAAGACGCTATAGTTAAGTTAATATAAGATACTATAGATTTAACAGTGCAGAATAATGAAATGTAAGATAATGTATGATAACTTTTGGTTTCTTTTCAAGGATGTGAAAAAGCTATACAACTCATTATTACCCAACATATTTGACTTGTATAGAGTACCGTTGCCTAAATTCAATCATCTGGATTTCCTCTGGGGCAAAGATGCACCCAAGCTTGTATATAAGGAACTGCTTAATGATTTGCAACTGTTTAAGATCACATGAAAAAAATAATATATCATGACTGATAATATATCATGATTGATAATAAAGATGACAGATGATTGAGATGCTAAAATCTGTTGGTGCAACTGTGATCGTACATTAAAAGTAATTTAATTCATAGTGTTTTGTAGTAGTTTATACCGAATTATAGAATTTAGGCTTATAAAGAGTTAATTTGTCGTTTTGATCGTTATTTTGATATGGATTTTGAGGAATGGAATTTGTAATATAAGTAAATGTACAAAAGATTACAATTTGATCATTTATACAATTTGAATTTTTTGGCTATTAATAAAATAGTATTTTATATAATATTTCCAAAGAATTTATTCCTTCTTTGATAAGAAATTTAATTATCGGGTATATGTTTTTCTACGCTGAACTTTTTCTTCCTTGTTATTTGGTATTGATAATAGCGAGGTAAGTTCACGCGAAAAAATTGTGACTATTTTGTAAAGCTAGTTTTTTAAATATTTTATTGTATTTAGGATAAAAATTAAAAATGATGTAATCAGCAGGTTAAGTGTTAGAATAGCTACAAATTTAAAAACGACGGAAAAAGTAATTACGTATCTAAGCATTTTATAAAATTTATATAATAAAATGTAGAAATATAATGGTCAGACAAGCCAACGTTTTGTATTTATTTATTATTGTAATTATTTATATTGTTATTATTAATTTTTTGCATCAATATTGGTTATATAGACAACTATTAAATGAATTTGAAACTTATATGTATACAGCACATGATTATTCATTAGATTACATGTAATCTAGTAAAATACTAAAATTACATTCACGATTTTTAGTTCCCAAAAATCTAACACGAAAAATCACATTATGTATGATAAAATTAAAAGTTTATGAATCATAATTATAGTTATTACTTGTAACATTATTCACTCAAATAAGTGAACAGAAAATCATAAAACCGAATGAGCGATTGAACATAAACATTCATGAGCGTTTAATAAAAGAACTTTCATCAAAATACAATATGATTGAAAAATTATAGTTTTTAATGATTCATAATCTTCCTGTCATATTGTATTTTGTCAATTTTATATTACAAATTTAAAAATAATTAACAAGTTTTTCATTTCTTTTACAAAATTTCTTTTATTGTTGAAAATAATTATTTTATTATCATATAAGATCGAAACACAATATACATATATTAAATATCTCATAATAAAAGCAATATAAACAAAATGATATAATTCTTTTACAATGAATTTAGTAACGGAATTGAGTTGAAGTGTAATTTTTTATGAAACTTTGAATGTGAAAGATTCGTTTTGTAATTTCATCAACAAGTACTTTTTTCATCTCGCTGATGATAAAATTACGACAGACACATTCAGAGTGATGGCACACTTTTTTGCAGAGTCCGTCTAGAAACTCTAAGAGAATAATACTTATATAAAGCTGAAATGAAGATGTTTCCTATATTCATTCTTGCCTTTCTCAAACGCACATACAAACTTTTAGCCGTCAAGATTGACTTCAGAAATCATTTGTATGCTGTGCCAATCATTTTCCGCGGGATTATTTTATTTACACGTGAGTTTCAAAATGTAATATTTATTAAACATATACATTTTATATTATTTGTATATACAATACCTGATAAACAAGCTGACATTATTTATTATTTTTTTTATATCAAGATGAATATATACATATATACATACATATATTTAAATTAGGAAAATAATATAAGTTTACGAACATATATTCCGTATTTTAATTAAAATATTAAAAATTTCTCATTTATTACTTTTTTATATTATACGACATAGATATACACTTTACTTTTATTTTATTCTTAGAATACATAATTTGTGTGTGTGTGTGTGTGTGTGTGTGTGTGTGTGTGTGTGTGTGTTTTACTATATTGAAACAAACATATGAGAAAAGAAAAATGTATGGATTTATCGAATTTAGCGAACGATACATAAGTCTCAGATTTCACAACTATGTATATACATCTTCAACATAAATAGATAAAAGCAAGCATATACTCACTATATATTTACACATTCCTTTAGCTTAGCGCAGTGCAACTTTCACTTTTCATGTTGCTGAAACTCCATATTTCACTGTTAATTTTTCAATCTTTTACCTTACTAATCCGATGAAACATCGGATGAGTGCAGGCAACTAAAGATAATATAATGATTCAGTTTCGCTAACGAAGTTTAGTGACATAAACTAAGCAAAGATGTACGGTGCTTTCCCGCGCTTGTCGCAAGTACAAGTCGGATTAATGAAGAATAACTGTAAGATTTCAACTTTGTTTAAAAATAATTTTAAAAATATAATAATGCTTATTTAAATATTTATTTAGATGCCTGTTTAGATGTTTAACGTCGGAAAGTTTGTTAAATGAAAATAACTAACAAAACACGATAATTCTACATATTTTGTCAATTTTATATACTGCCAATTTTATATGCTCTTTTCATAATCATTATGCTTCTTCTCAAATTTTTCTATTTGTTTTGCTTGAGGAAAACGCGAACAAGTATACGAAAAATACGTATTTAATGGAAGATTTACAATAATTTCGAATTTTAATATTTATGAAGATTATGCATGAAAATATGATTTACCTATATAAAAGAAACATCTAATTGATTAAAAATATGATATATTATGTGCTAATGAATGTATCTATAAATTAATAATCCTAATTAGATCTGATATTATCAAATTTTAGATAATAAAGTACGATTATGTAGCATATATAAATCGTTTAACGAAATATGTTAGTAGATATCTATCTGTCAAAATAGAAATGAATAGTAACAGAAACAATCTCGGTATAAATTCAAAGAAAATTTTTAATGATAGCCTAAGATTAAAGAATAAATGCCGTTACTAACACTACATTTTCCACTCAAGATCTGTCGAAATAATTGCGTGCGGTTTTTTCCTTTTTCTCTACTACAAAACCTTGGGTTACTCCGTCATTTACAATCCAATTACAAAACCACTATGTATTTTCTAACAATGATGCTTTCAAAATTTGCAATGGTTGAGGTAAGGTAGACACTTTTTGTGTATTTTACATGTTCCAAAATTTTCGTATACATTAATCCAAAATATACAAACTCAGACCTAAAGATAAATTACAATACTCGCACACTATCATTCCTCATTTTACTAAAAGTCATCTCATTTGTATAGTAACAAATGTCGAAAATTGCAATTTTTCAATCATTATTTACTTTTGACGAGAAAATCAATCTATCGCATCCAAGACTCATCATTCTTTGATATAGCTTCCTATTCTCAGTTGTCGATGACACTTCACTTTTATAACATTAAATTCAATTTTGCGCGAGACGATTATTCTGTGGAATAAACTTCGTCCGAAATTGCACGAGACGATTATTCTGTGGAATAAACTTCGTCCGAAATTGCACGAGACTATTGACACTCTGTGTGTGTGTGTGTGTGTGTGTGTGTGTGTGTGTGTGTGTGTGTGTGT
>NW_017305601.1:310432-312200 GCF_001594115.1 Trachymyrmex septentrionalis | reverse complement strand
GAGAGAGAGAGAGAGAGAGAGAGAGAGAGAGAGAGAGAGAGGTGAAGAAATAAAAGAGTTCAATCAATAATTAAAATTAAATTAACATTTTAGGGATGATGTTTACCTTAGCGATTGTTGTCATTGCTCTCTCAAGTGCAGCAATATGCAACCACGATTTCGGTGATAGCGCAATCTTCGCGAGAAACACAAATACAAATTCCGGTAAGAATAAAGAATTTTTCTTATACGCAATCAGGAAAAAAGAGAGATAGTATGACTGTTATAATATTATTATAAATATAAATTTAATCATAAACGATTTTAAGTTTACTAATAAATCACGTTTAAAAGTTTAATAAACTATTGCATCTCAGATATATATATATTGCAATTTCAGAGAAAAAGTTGCTATTACAATCACTGCCGCATCAATTTAAGCATAAAATTATTATTACTAATTGGCCGTAAATAATCAATTTTATCGTAGAAGACATAATTACATAGTTACAAGTTACTTTACTCTAACACTAGCTTTAGATATGCGCTTATTCTGCAGACAAATCATTTTTTATCATAAAACATTATTATTATATCAATGTATTCCCAATTAGTTTTTGAGATTATATTTTCCTTTTTTTATTTTTTAAATATGTTTTTAATATTCAGAAAGGTTAATAAATAGATATGTATATCTCGATAACATTATTTTTTAATAGACGGATAGATTTCAATGCAAATTATTATAAATATATTTTTGGCAATTTTTGATTATGAAATCATTTTCCAATTTTGTTTTATCATTAGCAAGTCTAAAAAATGTAAAATAACTCTAATTTATTTAATATTCTTAATTTATATATTATAAATGGTAAATAAAATGGCACTAATATTTAAATAGAAACATCTTACTGTTCAAATTATTGAAAATTATTGAAAATTACTTTATAAAGTATACCATAGATTATGAATTTAAATGCATAATATAAAATTTACAAAGTATAATAATTTACAATAATAAATATAAAAATAGTATCAATAAAACATATTGATACTGCGTATTTGCAATTTTTATTGATACTTTCTTTTTATTAAGAAACATCATCAAGATGGATTTTTACTTTCGATAAGAAAAATATTTGTATTTTTACAGTTCGTCTTCAATCCGATTCAAATACATATTGGCCGATCTTTAATATGCAACAATCGCTCCAAAAATCTCAAATTTTCCAAGCGGGAATAAATTCTCGACAGAATAACATAACGAACCATCGCATGCAGCGACTGTCACTGTTTCTTACTCCGCCAAAGATCAGTTACCTACCTTGCAAGCAACCTTTCCCTAAATCATATTCTATCCCAAGATCAAATAGCCAACAAGACTCCATGTGTGTGCCACAAAGTTTTGTAGCCTTCACATCATACAATCCTAAGTTAAATCAGCACTCAACGACTTTTTCGCCTCTAATTATCCCAAAATCGTCGCTCACTCATTTATCGTCACAATCTCCGCCTTTTTCATCGACTAGTGCAAGACCGATTCATTCCGCGTCCAGGACTAGCAAGCAATTAGCTGGATATACAGGTGGAAACGAAGACATTTTGTTTCGTGCATATTCCCCACGTATTTTTCCTACAATTTCCTACGAAAATAACGTATTCCTAAAACCTAATACGAAAAAAATTCCCAATTCTTTCAAAACTCCCGATTTTACCAAAACTGATGGTTTAAGTGGTACTAGTGAGTCGAGTACGCAGGGTATACATACGTGTACGTTATCTATACATC
>NW_017305601.1:304075-310332 GCF_001594115.1 Trachymyrmex septentrionalis | reverse complement strand
CCGATTTTACCAAAACTGATGGTTTAAGTGGTACTAGTGAGTCGAGTAGTGAGCAGGGTATACATACGTGTACGTTATCTATACATTTATTTTTCGTTACAATCAATCTAATATAAACACAAAGAACATAAAAATTATTAATTTACAATTTTATCATCCAAAAGTTACTCAAGCTATTGAGTCTCATCATCCCCCGCATATCCATAGTCTTGATGCGAAATGTAGTAAGACAATGATGACGATCTATATTGAATTCAATCGCGCTTTCAACGGTGTTATTTATTCTAAAGTAAGTGCGAAACAAAACAATCTTTCGCTACAAATTATCGACAATATGTTGATTTTGTTAAATTTCAGGGATATTATGCAAATCCGGAATGTATATACGTAAAAGAGAATTCCGGCTCAACACAGTATTCTTTTACTGTAAATTTAGATTCTTGCGGTACTCAATTCATTAATGATTTCAAGGGTGCGACTGGACAAGCATATTTGGAAACCGTCCTTGTATTACAAGTTGGTGTCGACATATTTTATTGGTTTTACTTTTTATTTTCTTCAAATTTTATATTAGTCACACTTAGCTCATACAAAAACAAAACCGAATATAATTATTAGATTTAAAAGTAAAAAGCTTTTGTTGCTAAAAACCAGAATGAACCAGGTATACAAGAAGTATGGGATGCAATTCGAAGAATACGATGTCTTTGGGAAGGAAATATTAATAAGGCTTTAACGGTGAATCTCTCAATAGATATGTTGAATCAGGAGATCGTTACTTTTAGTGGCAATACTGCAACAGTCAAATTGGATATTCAAATCGGTAAAGGTCCCTTTGCACCTACAGTCGATGGACTCGTAAAGATAGGAGAAATCATGACCTTAGTAGTTTCCGTGAAGGGCGATCCTGGTTTCGATCTTCAGGTACGCATCGAAATCCATCTTATATATAGAAAATCAAACAATGTAAGTGCTATTTATTCATAAATACACAAAAAATAATTACAAGCTAATGATTGTTCGTCGCTATGATCTACTTTCATTTCTAAAATAATAAATTTTGTTTAGGCCTGATTGCAAATATAAAATATGAACGAAACAATTACTTTTAAGGTGCGTGACTGTTTGGCGCGAGACGAAGCCTCAATCAATATGTTGCAGCTCACCGACGAAAGAGGCTGCATTCTGAAACCGAAACTGTTTGGTGCCTTCCAAAAGACAAACAATACCGGCAATACAGGTGCTTCCATTATCGCTTATGCGTTCTTCCAAGCCTTCAAATTTCCTAATGTTATGGATTTGTTCATCGAATGTAATGTCGAATTATGTAAAATTAATTGTGATCCTTGTCCGGATGCAAATCAAGTACAAAAATTAATTTAAATAAAATATGTTACGTATAATATTCATTAAATTTATCTCATATGCTGAAATTAGCCCTTAGCACACCTGATTAGATCATTATGTTTTGCACATTTATAATTGTTGATAAATTTATCGAATCATTACGTTATTAAGAAAATCAATGCAGTCTATTGTTATATAATCAGTGCTTGATCAATATTTGAACAATATTATAAATTTACTAATTTTTGCATATTATACTTATTTTTTTAATGATAATCACGACGCGAAATAATAATTAGGGTTTAGCAGACAAACTTAGAAAATTAAGAAACATTTAATTTTCATATGTTTAATAAAGTTTTTAAGTAATCTAGCAAAATAGTAAGAAAATATATTTCAATATCGTAGATGCACTAATAAGAGAAGTATCAAATGCATGAACGAGTCTTTCTTTATTCGCAGATATCTTCTTATATCCTCAAGCTATTAAAGCATTAACAACATAACACAGCTAACAACATAACAGTACACAATATTTCGATTAACAATGTAGAACTCTCTCTATCTCATTATTAAAAAGAATAGATCTGTCTGCCTTTCGGTTAAATGAAACGCGATTCACAATACCGATGCGGTTTCGCGGTATACTATTTACTATATTAAATTTTGAAACAAAATTTGGTTTAAAATTTGAATATTACAAATTATTGCATGGCTTGTCCATCACAGATTCAGCTTTCTAGAACATTATTCCTCCTATCATCTAGTTTATCCTCTAAATATTTCAATACCAACAATGCGGTCGATTTCAGACTCGAGGCCGGCTGCAATCTTGTCAAATTACTGAGCAGTTTTGCGCAGGTTCACTTATTTCTTAGATCGTCGAGACTTAAAAATATTCGACGGTTTCACTTTTCTTGGTTTCACTTGTTTGATTGTCTTCGGTGTATCCTCGTTTATCTTGAGAAATCGGCTATTGCTTCCACGAACTTGATTAAATGTCTGTTGCCTGCGTTTTTCGCTGAGCAACATTTTTTTTTGCCTTTTGTTTTATTTCCTCTTTGAACGAAAAGATAGAACTTCTTTTCATTCTTGCTGATCGTCTTCTTTCAATACCTGTCTCGTTCTTAGATGTTGATGGTTGTATTTCCTGTAGATATTGAGGTATTATCTGTTGATTTGTCTTGCGGCCCCTAAGCTTAGGGTACGTTTTAATTGTCCCTCTACGAAGTCGTAAATTATTCTGTGTACTCCTTGCGTGCTCCTTTGTAGCTCTTCGATCGCAAATCTTCGATCGTAAACTTTACATTAAATCGACATGCTTCGGAACCTACTTGATCTTTAATAACAAAATTATCTTCATAAAAGGTATTTTGACTTTTGAGCTGTCGATATGTATTTATCGTTGTAGTTATCCGTGTTTGTTCGTCATCTACCTGTTTATAGGCATTTTTTCTTTTTCAAATTACATACAATTTCTCACACGACTTCGATACGTTGTTTACGCAATAAAATTTTCTGTTTGTTCAGCTCATTCTCGATTTCTTGTAACAATATCTTCTCATCAGTCTCCAACTGCGCGATA
The DNA here is from genome assembly GCF_001594115.1 of Trachymyrmex septentrionalis. Taxonomy (NCBI): domain Eukaryota; kingdom Metazoa; phylum Arthropoda; class Insecta; order Hymenoptera; family Formicidae; genus Trachymyrmex; species Trachymyrmex septentrionalis. Next base: position 307,400 of record NW_017305601.1, on the reverse strand, counting down.
TGGCTTAAACTTGTGGATGTTTCCGAGGATGAATCCATCACTTGTTGCTTTCGCGAATGCTTACGTTTACGTCCTACTTCTTGTTTATATTGAACCCTATTTCTAATTGTCCGCAAAGAATTATTTAAACCATTAAACCCATAAATATGGACTTTGAGCTATCTCGCCAGAAGTAGTCGATCTGCCTTCGTTGGACAACTATTTGCATTATTAATATTATCAATGGTAATTTATGGTAACTTACGGCTAATTTCGCTTATTTTATTTACTATTATAGGATTTATGTTGAATTTATCAAATTGAATTGTGATTAAATTGACTTGTAATTTGGTTTTTGCTATTATTTTTATAATTAAGTAATTTATTTCTGTCTTCAAGAGTTTCATTAATAATTTCAAGTTGTTCATTATTGTTTTTACTTTTACCGAGTAACTCAATTACTGAAGAATTCGCAAAAATCGCATTCGTCTCTTTTAAAATTTCAATCCATTGTTTCGATTTTAATTTTCGCTTTTTAACTTGTTTTTCTTTTTCTTTTGCATGCTCTGGCTTTTCCGGTAGATCCATCTGCCAGATATCTTCAGATTGGACTGAAAAAGATGAGTCATCATTGACTTCATTATTTTCATCACTTTCAGAGAGTTCTTCGTGTGTAGCCTCCTCCGTTTCATTTTCGATTCTATGATTTGTGATAAGAATCGGGAATGTATCTTTATTTTCCGTCACGTTAACTCTTTGTCGTTTCGGACTTATATCTTCATCGTTGTTTGTTATTTGATTTTATATATATTCCTCGCTGGTGCTAATGATATCGACATCTTTTTCTGTCACATCCATAATTATTCGTTGGATCGAGGATCTTTCTCTACTTTTATTGTTATAAGTTCCTCCATATTGTGATAAATTTAATTCACAATATTTATCAAAATCTTTTTATTGCAGTCTCCAGTCGTCAGTCACTTTTACTTATCCAGAGACAAAGATACATTATAGTCTATAGTTGACTTATGGCTGGATTGTGGCTGGATTTCTTTCTGGACTCTTGGAGTGTCAGACTCCTTCGGTATTCATTTCACGCATCTTCTAAGATAATGGAACAAAAAGTGAACAGAATTAATTCTACCTAATATTTTTATTTGTTGTTAAAAAGTTATTAAAGAAAAAATTTGTTGCTTTGCAAATTTTCTAAAAAATTATATATTTAAAATTATCTCCGCTAAAGAAAGATTAAGTTAGCGGAACAATATAAATAAAAAATGTAAAATAACGTAGGAATTTATTGCTACTTTATTGTCAAAATATCCCAGTTTCAAATTCGTTACTTGCAAAATGAATATAAATAACAACAAAAAACCTCTCAATATCAAATTGACAGCAATGAATTAACGTTATTATTAACATTGAGAGAAAAATTGTTTGGTATAACTATAATTTCATATTACTATGTATATAATTATGATTATGACTACTATAGTATTAGTAATAATAACTATATACATAACTCACCAATGCTGGGATCAGATTCCTATTTAACTGTCATCCAAATATCACTGCATCCTTGTTGTTTACCAAATATTAAACAAGGATGACATAACGCCAGGGAAGTATTGGGTGGGAATCCGAACACGCCCCAATATATATAGTTAGCAAAATGACTAGAATTATAAATAATTATAGTTATAGTTATAGTTATTTATCCCACCGATGAAAAATCATATAACATACGTGATTTTTGCGTTTGAGGTCGAAAATGGCTTCACCTAGTAAGAAACCTTTGATCACCAGCGCCGTTCGAATCTGGCATTAAACTGTCTCATATATCTGTAGATACATGTATGAATTCCCCAAACTGGGGATTGGATATTAGACTAACAACTTAATTCCCGAAAAAGATCGATTATTAATGAAACTTTATTAGAGGCCCTATATTGTTCTATGTAGGAGTTAAAGGAACGTTAAAAAAATTATAGTTACAAATATCAAATAGTTTTTTTCTTACAATTAGTGTACAAATGAATGTGGTGTATGTCCGTGCTAATAAGAGCTGCCAGGATTGGCTGTTATTAGCAAGGACATGCCACACATCTATTTTCAATACGATTTTATATTTACAGTTTCACAAAATAGACATAAAAAAAGGTCAGGATTACTGCTCTTAGGTCGGGATTCATAGTTGGTTCTTATTTTAAGATCGTTTTAAGATGCTAATACGACTTTCTGATTGGTTCGTAACATTTTAAGACTGTACTTAAGACAGCCTTAAATTATTATGAATACCGGTCTTAGGTTTTTTTCTGTGTACGCGCGCGTGTGTGTGTGTATGTGTATGTGCATGTGTGAGTGAAGGAAAGATTCTTTTTTTTTTTTAATATTCACTAAGATACTTTTTAATAACGAGAGAGAGAGAGAGAGAGAGAGAGAGAGAGAGAGAGAGAGAGAGAGAGAGAGAGAGAGACAGAGATGTAAAGTTTATTAAATTTAAACATTACACGCACACTTATACATATATTCGCGCTTTGAATTACATAGTAGATGCTAACTCAGCATCACGATCTCATCATGCAATTAAACGCAGTTGTGCTTTTCTAATTTCAGAAACTTAAAATCACATAATTATAGGCTTGTTCTTTTTAGCTGAACTTTTACACCTGTTTATCTTTTTTCTTTTTCTCTTCAGAAGAAAATAAGAAGGAGAAAGATAAATTAATGCTAAAAGTTCAGCCAAAAAGGCCTTATAATAATGATTCGGATTACTGATTATTACTCGAACAGCACTATGTTCGCGTTCGTATTCTTCGCAACATGTGTTCTTTTTGATTCAAGTATCTCACAATATATTCATTTTTCATGAACATTCGAGTTTACGCTGTTCTTATTCGCACTTTGCGTACTTATTTTTCATTTAATAACAAGTTATAATGAAGGCATTTGAGATTTCTAACATTTTACATAATAATCTATACGCTACAGTGTCCGTTCACTGAAGATCAAGTGATTACATTGCGGTTAGGCTGCGTTCAGAATCGCATTTTAGATGCACAAAGATGTCGTTTTACCCTTGTTGTTCACGAATGTTAAACAAGGATGAAAAAACACTCAGATAAAAATTCTATACGCAGCCTTATAGGTCTCCAGTGTTGCTGCAACGAAAATATAAAATGTGCTGACATCTAGTGACAATATGTAACATTTTGAAGAAAATTGTAACAAAAGGGAAATAATACATAGAAATAAATATAATATAATTATATTATAATATAATTTAATATAAATTTAAATATATATAGGTATGTGATTAAATTTATATATAAATTTATATATAAAT
>NW_017305601.1:297415-303815 GCF_001594115.1 Trachymyrmex septentrionalis | reverse complement strand
TATAAAATATGTCAATTTTTTATATAATTATATATAATTTTATATAATTTTATATGAAACATTTTTTCCGGTCATGTTAATCAATATTAACAATGTGTGGTAATGGATATGAGAAAGAGCAAGCTCTTGATAATTATAAAATTGCATTTTATAATTAATATTAGAAAATTTTAATGATTTAAAACATTAAAATTTTTTTTGAAAAACATTGTGTTTTTTTAAAAAAATTTGTGTCGTTGCTATAGCTGTTATATAGCAAATGAAGAATAACTAGTATTTTCAAAAGTGTTTTCTTTTTAGATATAGATTTTTTTCAATGATACACATTGCACTTACCAAATTAAATAAATTGTATATTTATTTTTAAGCAATTAACTTTATATTTAATAATGCATATACTTAAAAATTTTTATGTATTGGTGCGAACATACATATTTTTACCTTTATACAAGATAAAATATCTTTCTTATATTTTTTATAAAACAAAGCATTTTTATCTAATGCACTTAATTTTGTCGAAAGGTGGTTCTTTCATCCCGCAGATAATATCACGACAGACATAGTGAAAGTGATGGCACGAATCATGTTTTGTAGATAGCCTACAGATATGGAAGTACAATATCTATATAAAGCTGAAATGATGATGTTTATAACTATTTACTCTTACCTTCTTCATAAGAGCCACACAACGCGTCTTTTAATCAAACCGTGACGGAAAATCAACTTTAGCATCTTGTGATAATCACTTTCTACGGAAAGAATTTCATCTATAGGTAATTTATTTATATAAAATATTTATTAAATTAAATATGTATAAGGGTGTCCCGTAATACGAACAACGCTTAATGGGAGATTTCTGAGATCATTTTGAGATGAAAATTCTAATACTAAAATGTTGAGACTATAATAATTTTTGAATTATAAGCGTTAAAAATTAACCAATCTTATTGTTGTTTAAAGTTGACGCGCTCAAGGGCGACAAAATTACTAAACTCGAAAACTGACTTTTGAGCAATCTGCTATCAACTTTATATCTTAATTAACAGGAATTAGTAGCTCTTTATATAAAATTATATACTATTATTAATATTTAATTTAAACTCATTCAAATACATTTTAAACATTTTATTAAAGGAATCCAAAATTAGGAATAATATTAGAGTTTTAGTATTAGAATTTATGTCTCAAAATGTGATCTCAGGAATCTTCTCTTAAACGTTGTTCGACTCTTTACGCGACACCTTGCATATACATAAAAATGTTATTATTATATGTACATTCTCTCATATGCATATAAGAATAAATCAATAATTATTTGAAATATATTTATAAATTAAATTTATTAAATTACTGATAGAGATTTATATTTGTCTGAACAATTTTCATGTTGTTTAATGCACTTTGTTTATTGATGCACAAACTTTATTTACTATCAAAAAAAAGTGTTTTTATTAGTCTCTCAGCTCCACATCTACTACTTCTTTCACATTTCAATCAGACAAATCAACGACCTTTTAAAACATCTTTGAGTGATTAAAGATTGTTATCATTCAATCCCAAAAATTACTGATTGCTTTATTCAAGAATGTCTTCAGAAGTCGTTGATTTGTCGTTGACCAAAAGAAGTGGTGCGTGTGTTATAGACTATCGAAAAATAACTATTTTCTTTTAAGGTATAACGAAATATTTGTAACAATGAATTAAGTGCGTTATAAAATAAAGCAGTTATTGCTTTATTCTAATAAAATTAGAAAATAATATAAATGTATATTTTCATTGATGCTTCAATAAATTTTATAACGTGCGTGTTTTGTGCGTGTGCGTGTGCATGCGCGCACGTCTGTATGCATATGTATGTTTATGTATATGTCTAAATAAAGAAAACTAGCAATTTTATTTTCCATTTTCCATGTGGGATGAAGATAAATTGTTTATTTATTTGCACAATAGCAAAATTTTATTTGTGCAATAAAATAACGTTTTTTCTGACAAAACTAATATTTTGCATGGTTTCTGCACGAGCGACTTTGACACTTATATAATACAAAAGAAAAAATAATTATCTTTGTTTCACGTGCTTCATGACATTTATCAAGGATTAGATTTTAAAACGCACGAATAAAAAGAATACGACACATACTTAGACTCTTTATCATTACCGAATAAATAAAATAAACAAATCTAAAAATGACGAGATTTGAATCTTTTGTGCATATATTAAAAGTTATGTCATTGTTGCATATATTAATACAATAATGATTAATGATCTTCGACATTAACGCTATGTACATATTATTTATGTTCCTAAATAAGGAATTCATAATGATGAATTAATATTATCGCATGTAAAAGTGAAAGTTTATTCACAATTTATCTGTCTAAGAAATAAACTTAGGAATACAAGTACACACAAAGAGTTATGCAATGCATACTACGTAAATTCTCTAGTAAAATCTTTGACTTCGTACCTTTAATTAATTTTAGGTGAGAAAAAAGATCTTTGAATGAATAATGAAGATATTCTTCATATGTGTTTTCTAATACAACATGGACTGAGTACATTTAACGATACACATGCTTCGATCAATGTTTCTCTAACCATGATAACTTTTACTTTTCACCTTATTCAAGCATAGTCCCACTATTGGAATTTTCTAATTGGGATTTCTCGATATTTAATTCTATTGATACGATAAAACATTGAACATATAGATGTGTAGTAATTAAAAGCTATATTAGATTACAGTTCGATTTTAACGGATTAGTGACAAAATTGAAAATATCTGCGCGAGAATTCCCAATGATTTTTTGCAAATACAATGTTCGATTAATGAAGAATGATCATAAGATTTTAAGTAGTGACGTTTATTTATAAAGATATACTGAAAGATTCGTTAAATGTAATAATCGTGCAAGATATTTATGTATTTTATGATATTGCGAAAGAGCAATAATTATTTATCAATAGTATCACTCCCGCAATTATCGTATTCCAGTAATTATTTTAATGCAATAATTGAGTTATAAATTGATAAATAAATCGAAATTAAAATTTATTTATTAAGTAACCTCAAATATATTAATTAAATTAAATAAGTTTAATGTATTTTTTAAAAAGTGTTTTTTTATATTTTTATATGTGATAAATAAATTTTTTTTTTTCACAAAAAATTGGAATTATAGAGAAGTGTGAATAAGTATTTGAAAGATATTTGTATTAAAAAAAAGTTTGGCGATTCCGCAAATATTATATTAATCACCATAAAAGAATTTTTAAAAAAGATAATAATAATTGGATAACCAAAAATATAAAATTAAGTACTCGTATTTATAAATTTCCTCAGCTAGATACTCTTAGATTATAAGATACATCAGAGGGTATAATTTAACAGAGCATAATCTAATCTAATAAAATTTAGCAGTGCATAATCTATTCTAATATTGTTATATAAATGATATAAGAGAGAAAGCAAACGACATAGAAAACAAACTAGTTTAAAAAAGAAATATTTTTTACAATTAAAAGAATAAACATTATTACACACAAAATTTTCCACTAAAAACTTATCGAAATAATTGCACATTATCTTTTTTTTTCTTTATTCTATTACGATTAATTTTGCGAGATTCTGGGCAATTACCCAATCAGCTACAACTTGCTAAACTAATTCTCACAATTAGTGTATTCGTCATATATCAAAATAATCTTTATTTTTATTTTCTTATTATCGAATTTTATTTATGTGTGCGTATGCGATTCGAAATCTTAATTATTCTGCTGACAATTATAACTTATAACTGGCTTGCATAAAGGAGGCACGGCAGTGTCGCTGTGCTTAATCTAGCACCGAGACACTACCGTGTCTCTAGATTAAGTACATGTTAAGTATTTGATTTATCGAGAAAGCTACTTTCCAGATTTGCAATGGAATCGATTGCGCTAAAGTAATCACTCTTTATACATCTCGCGTGTTCCAGAAGCTCAAAAGAAATACCTAAAAGAATATCGTGCCTAAAAACCTTGTAGCTATAGGTATATAATTTGTAAGTAGGAATCTCTATAACTGTCCACCATCATAATCATATAATCAGTATACACCATTCAGAATGCGAAGAGATGTTAAAATAAAAATTAACGCTTGCATATTCTCTTTTCTTTTCTTACTACAAGTCATCTCATCTATTCGATGACATCAAATGCCGAAAGCTGCAATTATATAGTTGTAAATATCGAATATGGTCATTATTAACGTTTCTCTTTTGATGAAGAAACTGACGTATGAGCCATCTGCGGCAATTATTTTTAAATATATTTTAATATTCTTACATTCAGCTGCTGATGACATTTGATTATCACAACATCGAATATATGATTTTGCACGAGGCAATTGTTTGCAGAATTAGGAACTAATACATTATTTTGTAACTTTGTTACTATTATCATTACTTTTTTAGTAACATTTAAGCATTGCTTGGTTTTTATCTAATAATGGTAACATCGTTATACTTTTACAATAACAGTAACGAATTCAACCGTTACTTTAAGTTCCTTATTATTTTATTATTTATTAATAAATCGCATTATTTTTGATTGACAAAAGTATATTATTTAAATAAAAAAAACATGGATACATACTTTATATCTTAGACTGCATTCCAATAGTAACTGCCAATATTAAAAATTGTTAGTATGTATGTAACGTGAAGTATAAATTTTTAACACTCCCTAAAACTAAATATAAGTATATTAATAAATAAAATATATTAAGATTTGAGAATTTTATAGAAGATTTATTAAAATAAGTTTAATATAAAAAAAAGCTTTTTACATACAAACTAACTTAAAGTTTTACTTTTTAATATTATTACATTTAACATTGATTATTAATAAATAATACAATTTAAAAACCTAAATCGTGATTGCTGAAATTGAAAAAAGGATTTAGTTGTGAACTAAAATAAAATTTACATTCTAGAGATGAAGTCTATCTTAGTGATTGTTTTCACGGCTCTTTTGAGTATAGTGATATGCGGCCAGGATTTCAACGGCACAATCTTCAAGAGAATCGCGAATACAAATTCCGGTAATATTAATTCAAGATTGAAAGAATTCAATGATTCCTCAATTTTTCTTTAAGCGCAACCAAGAAAAAAAGAATTGTTATGTATAATTGTTATGATATTAAATATAAACTTATTCATTTGAAATTATTTAAAATTAATTAATTAACAATCATGCTTGATAATTTAACAAGCTATTGCATATCGCAAATGTATATTAAAATTTTAGATGCAAAAAAATTGGGACAATGCACAGCCAACATCATCGCATTAATTTAAACATTAAATGTGTAAAATTATTTTTCCTAACTCGCCATACAATTAATCAATTATCTCATCGCGATATTTGAATGTAACATAAGATGCTTTACGTTCGATACTGAGATTGGTTTTAATAGTCTAACCGACAATATAAATCAATGCTTGTCATGAAGTATTAATAATTAAGTCAATGTATTCTTTATTAATTCTTAAACCTATCCTCTTAAGATTACTTCCTTTTGCTGTTTTTTAAGCTGTTTTTTTAAATAAAATTATAAAACTGTTATATGTAAAAATGATCAAAGTTCATGATAATATTATTGTCAGTTTTAATAAAAAAAATAACGTAAGTAAATTTTTGGCAATTTTATTTCAATTGTTTATCAATTTTATTTCGTTATTTTTAAATTTATGTAATATTTTAATTCGTACATTATAAATAGTAAGTCAAATATTTTTATAATATCTACGAAATAACTTGCAATATACAGTATTTGTGACACTTTTCATTAATCTTTATATTTATGAAGATCATTAAAATAAAGTTTTTCGACAAGTAAAATATTTGTTTTTTTACAGTTCGTCCCCAATCAAATTCCAGTACGTACGTGTCGATTTTTAGTATGCAACAAAAATCACTCGGCAAATCTCAAACCTTTCAGACAAGAATAAATTCTCAACAGAATGATGATGTATTGAACTATCGTGTGGAGCCGCCGTCACGATTTTATGCTCCGCCGAAGATCAATTACTCGGTTTGCGAGCAACTTTCCTTTAAGCCATATTCTACCCCAAGACCAAATAGCCAACAATATTCCTCAACGTGTATACCGCAAAGTTTTAGAAGCTCCACATCTTATAATCATCAATTGAATCAGCACTCGTCGACTTTTTTGCCTCTGAATATCCCGAAATCGTCCACTCACTTACCGCTACAACCTCCACTTTTCTCATCGAAAAATGTAAGGGTGCTTCCAGATCGTGCCGTTTCCAGATTTGGCAAAACATTGATTGAAAAAATTGGGTACGGTGATATTCAAGGTTACAAAGGTGAAGGCTCTGTCGATGAAATTCAGTC
>NW_017305601.1:286037-297315 GCF_001594115.1 Trachymyrmex septentrionalis | reverse complement strand
TTCATTCCGCGTCCAGGACTAGCAAGCAATTAGCTGGATATACAGGTGTAAACGAAGACATTTTGTTGGGTTATTCCTATCATATCCCTAACGCGAAATTGATTGCAGAGCCTGTAAGTATTGTATTAAATATATAAATATACACACATATAATACTGCGCTTAATCTCCATGCCATACATGCAATATAATCAATTAAATTATCATATGTAGAAAATCCTGTTTGGTTCGTCAACATCAAACCAGTTTTCGGAAAAAAACTCAGGAAGATCCTTACAAGCTTCAGAATTTTCAAGATCTTCGAAAAAACTTTCACAACTTTCAGGACCGTCTGGATCATCAGAACTCTCAGAATTATTGAAACCCTCAAGACCTTTAAGAGTCTCAGGATCCGCAAGAATTCCTGAAACCAAAAGTATTTCAAGTACTGGTATTGGTACATTTCTATATTTACAATCAAAACATAATATATGAAAAAATGTATAATTTTATTATCCAGAGATTATTGATGTTGAAACTAAGATACAGCCAAACTAGTTCGTCAATATTTTATTTAAATTATTAGGTACAAATTTTCATACAATTATGATAGAAGAAGAATTGTTTCAAACGAATAACTCTAATCCATATACATTTTTTAATTATATTTTATCTTTATTTAATATTTGGTTTTTTACTATAAAAAATGATAAATAACAGATTTCTTAGGACCTTCAATTCGATCTTCGATAATTACCAGAGCATTCTCTCCTACTATTCAAAATGGAGGTATATATTTCTTACCACACATATAATATGATATATAAAATATACGAAAAGGTAATTTATAATTTTATCACTCACAGAGACTCAAACTGATGATGATTTCAATCATCCTCCCCATATTCATAGCATTAATGTCGAATGCAATAAGACAATGATGACGATCAATATTGAATTTAATCGTGTTTTTGATGGCATTATTTATACTAAGGTAAGCGCGAAATCACAAATCTATTGCACCAAAAATTAATAATAACATATCAATATCCAATTTCAGGGATATTATTCAAACCCAAAATGTATCTACGTAAAACAGAATTCTGGCTCAGCACGGTACTCTTTCACTGTAAATCTAGACTCTTGCGGTACTCAATTCTTTAACGATTTCGTAGGTCCTACTGGTCAAGCATATTTGGAAAACGTTCTCGTATTACAAGTTAGTATCGAATACCAAAAGTAATAAAAATATAAGAAAAACATTTACATTATAATTTAGTGCTACTTATGTGCTAATTTAGTAATTTTCTTTTGTATGACACAAATGTTTTGGAATTGTTTTAAGCGTTAGGGATAGCACACCGAAATTTAAACTAGAATATTAAAGGCACATAATTAATAAATTATAGTATAAGCGTTTTTTATTATTATCGTTATTATTTTTAAGGCAGTCTAATTTTTTTAAAAGTTAGACTGCCATAAAACTGATTTATTGCTAAACGGTTAGAGTAATAAAATCACGAATAGAGCAATAAGTTAGCACGTTATATCCTCTTTATATTTTACATTTAATTGTGTTCATGTTGACATGCTAGCTTATTAAATAAACATGAATGCAAACCCGTTTCGAATTTTTTAAAATGTATATCTTAAAAACAAAACATATGTTGATAAACGCCGCGACGCGTATATTTTTTTTGCCTCAAAAATCACCAAAAAAATTGTCATCGAAAAATTCAATGAATACTTTTGAGATTTCTTTTATTATTTTGCAAAAATATTGCTAATAATTATGTCAAATATTAAAATAAAAAATTCTTATTGCTTAAGAATGAACCGAGTATACAAGAAGTCTGGGACACAGTTCGAAGAGTACAATGCCTCTGGGAAGGAAACATCAATCAAACTCTAAGGATGAATCTTTCAGTAGATATGTTAAACCAGGAAATCATTACCTTTAATGGTGATACTGTGATAACAAAACTGGATATTCAAATTGGCAGAGGACCTTTTGCACCTACAGCTAATGGACTTATAAAAATTGGAGAAACAATGACTTTGGTAATATCTGTGGAAGGCGATCCAGATTTCGATCTTCAGGTATTTGTCAGAAATAATTATAAACAAGTATAATAATAATTTATGTATATTTCAATATTATTAAATAATAAATAGCATTAACATATGTATGTAATTATTTTATATACATCCAAAAAAGTTGCTAATAATTAACATATTTTATCTGTATTTGTAACATAATATAAATTTTACATTTATATTTGTATTGTTTATTGTATATTTTATATAATTATATATACATACTCTAGATTTTTTTGAATAATATAAATTAAACAAACACATATACATTTATAATTATTTTTAAGGTACGCAACTGTTCGGCGCGGGATGAAATTTCGACCAACATGCTGCAGCTCACCGACGAAAGAGGCTGCACTTTGAAACCGAAACTGTTTGGTGCCTTTCAAAAGACAAAGGATACCGCCAATACAGGCGCTTTTATTATTGCTTACGCATTCTTCCGAGCCTTCAAATTCCCCGATGTTTTGGGTCTACTCATCGAATGTAATGTTGAATTATGTAAAACTAATTGTGAACCTTGTCCGGAAGCAAATCAAGTAAGTTACAAAAGTCAATAAAATATTTAGATATGATTACTTAGACAACGCATTTTTCCAAGGGATGAGAGATCTAGAGAATGTTCTATGTCCTAAAGATGTCCCTAGCATAATGGAATTAAAATGGTGAAGTTTTATGGATAATGGGATGGCTTAGTATATTTAGGCATGGCATTGCAAATTGCAAATTTTATAAAAAGATAAAAGCAAATTTATAGAATATGGAACGAAAAAAATGGATAATATATAAATATAAAATATTTACTCTTTCCAAAAAAAGAACTTTTCAGAGAACTGGATATATATATATATGCAATATTTGTTAAAACTACATGTCTAAAATTCCGCTCAAATTAATATTTGTATGACAGACATCAATTGTTTACAAGTCAACAAATTCTTATACAAGAGTATATAAACTATTTTAAAATAAATTGTTCTAAATATCTTCAAATTTTTTATTATACAATATAAATAATAATAGAATTTTTTTGCATTTTTTAATTTATACATTTAAAATTTATTTTAGCAAATCGAACCAGGCAGACGTCGTCGATCGTTAATGTACGCACCACCTTCGAACAACTTGACGAATTCGGTACTATTGTCGGATGTAGTTCATGTTGGACGACGTTTCAAAGTAATCATGGTAGATGATTTAAACACAGCAACTAATCAAATCCTAGATAGTATGGAGGAAACAGCTGTTGAAGCAATGGCAAAAGCGAAAGGAAAGTATGCATGAACAACAATAGATTTTATATAATCTTCTCTTATACATTGAGAACACTTTTTATCGTAATTCTAAACGCAGTTGTGCTATATATAAAATTACAACGAATTCGCAAATCGAAATTCATAGATTCTTAAGGTGATATTACTTTTGTAATATTTTTATGTAGTGAAAGATCGCCAATGTCATCATACTATTTTATTTTTGGGCAATATTACTTAAACAAAAGTAATTTGTATTTGTTTTTAAAAATAAAACTTTGGAAACATAAATACAAATTAGAGTCTTCTATCATATAATATAGTAGTTTTTTATAATACTTTACAATTTTGTCGTAATTAACTTTTTCGTAAGATAAGCAAATATTAATCTGACAAAACGGACCCCAAAACATGTAACGATAGTCTTTTTTATGATTTTCCCATAAATATATGATTGCCTTTATCGGCAGGATTGTTTAATACTATAACGCAACATTATAAAAATCTCTCTATTCTGTAACTTTTAACAATTATAACGACATCCTTACATTATCGTTATGCTGCTTTTATACGTGATAAAAGCTTTTTCGTGCGACTATAATTGAGATACAAAAGCAAAGAAATACTTTCTTTAATTAATTTGAAGATGCTGAATGAAACTTGGAAAATTAATAATAGAAATCCCTATAGAACAAAATATGTAGAAAATTAATGGCAGAAAGTAGTCTTATACAAATACTTTCTTAGAAGATTCATGAAGCAATATGTTGACTGCTATTGTAACTAACGAGTATAATAATTTTGCAATAATCAATTATTATACGACGTGTCCGTATAATGTATTATACGCATCATTTTTATTATTTTTAATTATTTGATTTTATTAAAAATTGAAAAGAAATAAACAATCTTTATAATAATAAACGCGTTATGTTAGAAATGATTTATAATACATTAAATCCACATGTTTCTATAAATTTCAAGGATGTTTTTCATTTTCGTTTATGTTATCATTATCATAATATTACGTACAATGCATCAAAGTACCAACAAGCTAAGTAACAGGATTTATAATTCTATACATGGTAACGAGTCATTGTTTTGCGCGAAGGAAAACGAAAGGCCAAAAAACAATATCGAAGAAGACATTAAAAAACGAGAAACTGGTCTTCCGATAAGTTTTCATTTTTGTGTGATTAACTACCGAAGGTTGTTTCGTAATATGGCCCGCAAAATTCGATCCATTATTCTTTCTATTTGTCTTGTTATAATTAATGTTATAATTCGGTAACAAGTCCAAATCTTCGGAACTCGCATCGATGAATTTACGATGTCTCATTGATTTCCTATAGAAATTACAGCATACAGATGTAATTGTTTAAACATAATATAAAAATCGAAAGTTTTTTGCATTTTTTTAAATAAATGATCTTTTTCTACCATTTTCGTGTGCTCTCTATCTCGGGAGAGCTCCAGGATTCGGACTCGGTATGTTGATCAGTATGAACAGTAGAAGCATATTTATGATCATTGCATGATCGGCATTCGCATTTTAGAGCCATGCTTTTTAATAATGTGGCGGAACGCGGATCATCGCCTGTAATGACCGGCGATTCTTTTATCGGAGTCAAAAGATCTCCCTCGAATTCTTCATCAGCATCCATCTCTGAACTTTTCTCGGGACACCAAACATTTCTAAGCAAAAAATTTCACTTTTTGATAGCGTTTTTCAACATAAAAACGTGAAATTATAAATTATATATACAATATACATTCATTTTTTATTTAAATTCAACTTACAAGTTTTCATTAACAATTGGCAAAATGTGTTTGGTTTTTTTATAATCCAGTGCGTATAAAGTTTCCCTCTTTGAACTATTTTCCAATTTGATAAAGTTATATATATATTTAATACGAATTATTTAATTATATTTTTAATTATACAAGAGAGAGCAAGCTGTTTTTTTATTATTTAATTATTATATTGTATATTAAATAGTAAAATAGTCAATAGAATAAAAATAAGTAGAAAAAATAAAATAAATAGAACAAAAATATAAAAAATGAATAATTATTCCAAAAACTAATAAATATAACTAAGAAAGTTTAATTATATTTCTTAATATAAAAATAAACATAAATTTATTTGTCAATGCCGTTATCTTCTAAATAGAAATTATCTTTCTATTTTACTCACGTACTCAAATATCTTTTCTTCTTTATTGTCTGCGACAAATTCCGTGAAATATTTTAATTCATTTTTTAATGATAATTTTTCACTCTGTTAATTAAAATTAATTAAAGATATCACTGAGAAAAATATCTGAAGGTAGACAAAATGTCTGAAGGTAGATTCTGATTTTATCAATGTGAATACCAATTATCACAATTAGAATTTAGTTGATTTAAAGAGAAAATTCTAACTCGTTCGTTTTTAATCAGAATTTCAGTTAATTCAACCAAATATTTTTTTCAATGTACTAAAACACATTAATCTCTTCAGACAAATAAATATATAACTATACTGGATAAACAGGAGATTCTCCATGTGTAGATAAAAAGAAATTCGGTTTTATCGGTGGTTTTATGCGTGGAATTTTACTGATTTTATTTTGAGGGACCCTCAATCTTGTATCTTTATTAATTTTATTAGAATTTTCTTGAAATATGCTGGTAGCTTTGCTCGTAAGATTTTTGCCATTTTTTGCGATTTCTGATGTCTTTTGAATATCTCGAGAAAGCACCAAATTCTTTTAGGAATATTACACAAATTAATTATAATGTCAGTAAATTTAAAGTAGAAAGATTATATGAAAACAAACTTGGTTAAGTAGCATTTGGCAATTCGGAATAACTCCGTCGTCGTTATTTTCCTGTTTATAATTTTCAACGTTTCGAATAATTTTTGAGGGAGGTATCAATTCTTTTTTAATCTGAGTAACGTCGCAAATTGACGGACGAGATTTTGTAACCTTTTTTGCTTTTATCTTCGGTTTAAAAACAATTCCTTTCTTTTTAGTAGTTAAACCAATTTTTCCACGAACATAAAACTTTCTTTTCTTAGTCGGTGCTGACAATTCGTCACTTTGCTCTGACCAACTTGGGTTCAGTGTGTTATCAATATTTGAACATATAGGAATGTCAGGCTGACTGATAGCTGCCTCGTAATCATAGGCTATAACAGGGGATTTCGGTTCTGATTTATTTTTTACAGTAATCGTTGAGCCAATCGATTCTTTATTGACTACATTTTCACGCGTATTGCGACGCAATGATGGATTCATCGTATCTCCAGCATGACTAATGCTACAACTATAAAATCAATCTTTATTATTAATTAATTATTATTATTATTTTTATTATATATAATTATTTATTATTATATATAATTTATTATATATAATAAACTATTATATATAATTATCTTTTATCTACCTACGTACTTTTTCAATAAATTTAATGAATATTAAAAACGAGCTAATAATATGACAAATTAGAATACATTGGAAGTATCGGAAATGTATGAAATATTTATTACAACAATTTTATAATTAAACAATACCTTTTTTTACTTAAATTTAAATGTTTTTAACTCACTTATAGAAATATTCTCATATTTAAAGAATGTTATTAACATCTCATTCACAAAGGAACGTAAGGATATTTATGTATTCTGCTTATGTTTCTATTTTCCATAATGAAAATGCACATGCATTATATTTTATTTGCACAACAAATACTTACTTGGAAGTCGCAGACTTGCAATCGTTATATTGCACCTGACTCTTCGATGACTTGACTATTTTAAGTTTAGTCAGAAATTTTAATATCGCCTCAGATCGCTTGCGATCAATCTTGCGCGAGTGTTCGCAACACGCCGTGACATTTACGTATTTCGAGTCTTCATCTTGCTGTCCCGTATTTTCTTTACGCGTTTGCAAAAGCGGCGACACCAAGTCATTCAATTTGTACCGAAATTGCGACCGAAAGCGATGCTGCGATTTTCGTGAACTCGCCAGTATCTTATGCAAATATGGTCACATTTTTCTTAGATACTTCTGCAAATTCTATTACCCAATTAACCATTTTCTTTTTACACGTTATCGTCGGACTCGGTATAAAGTTATGCGCATTTCAATAACGTCAATTCGATTATCGAAAATCGAAATATTTGATTACATTTTATGATATATATGTTATATAAATTCAATACCATACCATTTTATTATATTTATCCATAAAGTTATACAAAGAAGATAAATACGGGAAAGTACAAAATTTGATTTAAGATTCGAGATTCGAGGTTGTTTCGTAATATTAGGAACGAATCGTTATCTGAGATGAGGTTTATGCAAAAGTACTCGGAAAACAAATCGTGCAATTTTCTCGTAAGCTAGAAACATTAAAGCGGCAGTGAGAATAGTCTGCAAAAGTTTGGCCTCCATGCCTTTATATAAGCCACTTATTCCTTGTTTCCTACGAGCAAAAAATACTCACATTAATATAACACTGAAATGGGGATAAAAAGCCAGCTTTCTTTCGCTGCATAAAATTGCACCTTTACAAATTGCAAAGCTAAAATGTAAAATAGGTATATTACATATTCATGTAGTATTTTTTTATATACTTACTTCAGAATGTAAAATAATATTTGCAACGTGCCTGCATCTGGGGGTAGATTAGGATATTTATAGCCATGCTGAAATTACAATAGTTTAGTGATTAAAAAATACTTTTTCTTAAATTTATTTTTTCTCAACCAAATTAAGAATGTCAATAATATACGATACCCTCAACTTCGTTTGCACAAGTTGTAAAGGATATGTCATCGCCGTGGCAACCGCTTTCGCTATCGCTCCTATAATGAAGAAAGCCCATGCCGGTGGTTGACCACTGCCAAAAGACGCGATAACTCTTCTCTTAATGCTCTCATATGTCATAAATTGGATGGCCGGATTCGTAACAAGCATAAGACTCGGCCACGTTCCCGCCCATAGCTGCCTCAAACCTTCGTACTTCCATATGTGCACGAGACCATCTGTAAAACGTAATGACATTAGAAAGAAACAACCTAATACTTATAAATATAGAAAGTTTAATTAGACGTTATTAATTTTCATAATTTAATTTGTCTATTCAAAGAATTATGAAGAATTATGATGAATAATTACTTTCTCATAACTAAAAGTTATTAAAAACTTTAGAAAGTTTTTCGTCTCTAATGATATATTTATATCTACTTATAATTATTCAAATATGCTGATCACACAAAGAAGAAAGAAAAATTTTTCTTTGAATTTAGTATTTCTATTTATTTGACTAAAATTTGTTTCATTGAAATAACATATGCTTGTGCGAAATATTATTTATTTAAATAAAAATTTTGTTGTTTCATTCGAGAAACCTCTATTGCTTGACAGAAATAACATTATGATTTGAAGTAATATCTTTCAATGTAATTAAATAATATATTATTTAGTTACAATGAATACAAACAATGAGACAAATTATTTATTTGAAAATGGCAAAATATATTGATAAAGATTGTTCCATGCAAACAATTACTTTCTTCAAAACAATCATTACATTTTTTGGCTGGAAATATGAAAACAATTATTTATACGTCCAACAACAGGATTAAACGAGCAGTGTCATGTGCTATATCAAATATGTTTGTGCCGTACAGTTTGATCATGCGAACAGATAAACGCCGAAGATAAACATCTGTTCAAACAAATAATGTATTTAAAACAAAAATATACATTGTTTCAATTTCAAACAATCGCACTTATTTTAAACATTGGTTTGTTTGGACCACTCCAAATAACAAATTTATTTGGATATAATAAAATTTATTAAATCCAAAGAAGTCTTTTTTTCTGTGCATTTATCGTTCGAGGCTATTTTTATTTTAATTAACATATATGTATATGTTAATTAATGTAAAAATATCTTTAAATAATAAATAGTCAGCATATTAATAAGTAAAGTTTTTGTGATAGTGAGAGATAATTTTGAAGAAAAAAAATGATTTCTTTAATTATCTCATTAATAATACATTCAATTACGAATTTCTAATTTATCATAATCTCTATGAGATTTATTTGTTCGTGATAGCAAAGTGTCACGCTTATTGAATATCATAATTGTTTCAAGTAATGAAGCAAATGAGCGACATATGAAACGTATTTTCGTATTATGTTTGTTGACATACACAGTGCATTAAATAAAGGATTTATTTGTACTGCATTAATATTATTATATATGATATGTATTGTTCGATTTTTAAACAAAGCGTGATTGGAATTACTAGTATTGAAAATATAAAAATATTTAAAAATAAGAGTCATTTAGATAATCAATATCGACTATCTAAATAAATACTCGCGAATATAATTTTTATATGGAATGCTAACGTACCATACAGAGTAGCATATTCGTTGTTATTTCTTTCTAGAGTTAATCCAACGCCTCTCATCTTCAATCTCGTGTTTACAACCCATAGAGGTGTCGTGATGAGGACATTAATAACACCTAATATAAACATATACATAAGTATATAATGTCCCAAGATTTTTCATCAAAGTTACACATAGCAAAATTCTTCCGTTAAAATCGAAGATTACATTGTAAAACATAAAAACGTTAACTTAAAGACGTAGAATTTCTGAGACATGCAAAAATGTTAAACTTAATACAAAAATGTTAATTTTAACATGTCTCAGATTTTTGCATGTCTCAGAAAGTCTACTATACGTCTAAGTTAAAATTGACATTTTATTTTTTACAGTGTATATTTTCTTGTAGGAAAGTTTATCTGAGTATTGCTTATTTTTCTCTTATCAATTTTCCTGCATAATCTAATATATTTCTTTTAATGTCATAAAAATGATTATTTATCTTTATAATTAAATCTCCGATTAAAATCCTTTTAAAATAAAATATATGTTTAAATTTAAACGTATATGTCTTTAAATACTGCTTATTTTTTGGTTATTTTCTACGTTTTTCATTTGTAATTAAATAACTTGCAGTGCTCTGATTATTTGCAAAGAGAAATCGAATCTTACTACGCGAAACATAGATTCTGTTGACGAGAAACAAGTCACCGTACCAGCAATTGACGCGAGAAGCAAGTCACTACCAGCTGTTTGATTCCTTTTGCTTCTCAGTTCTTTTAAGCCGTGGAATGTGTAGAAATAAACAAAGTTACTGGCACATAAGCTTTGCAGAACAGGGACGATACCTCTGTACAGGGTATATCTTAAAAAGATAAATGAAGATAATTGAGTTATGTTTTATTGAGTGTTTTAAAAATATGACGCAAAAGGAATAATTTCATGATCTAAGAAAACAGATGTAACATTGCGCAATAACAATATATTGAAAACAATCAATCAAATTTGAGCCCAAATTCATTCTGCGCATTTACAAGAATATTACAACACCTGCGTTATTATATCATGAGTAATTCCTTGTATTTATTTATGCTAGAATCTGTGAACCAAGGAGAAACTGGTTTCTGAATATATTTGTCGTAGTTTGTGTGACGCGTTTCATTCATTTGTTCAAGACATGTATAGGACTCGCTTTGAGAAAATACATATTTGAGGTATATATGTAATGTATACATACGATCCTTCTTTCGCAATGAGTTCTCGTATAGTAGCCAATGTATTTTTTGATTGGCGTCCTTCTTCCACTGTAAGCAGAAGAACAAGTTGGTTAATGAGATTACTGAATGAAGTGAAAGATAAATGTTGAGTAATTATGTACAAGTAATTATCATAAGACAATAAAACGCATGTCTTAATTTTGAACGTGAACAACATTATTTTTTTTTATTTTTTATGAAGCACTGTAATCATGTCTCTATTTGCCGAGGGTTATAAAATTTACAAAATAAACTTATTGCCTTCCTGAGATATACAAATATAAATAAATTTTTTT
>NW_017305601.1:276338-286027 GCF_001594115.1 Trachymyrmex septentrionalis | reverse complement strand
TAAATTTATATTTAATATAAAAATTTAATATATTTAATATATAGGATCACGTCTAATTATTATATTTATCTACTGTAATATACGTATCTATGTATTTTATGTTTGTCCCCTAATTTGTTTTTAAATGTCCATACATAAAAAATTTGTTTACAAGGAGCATAACATTATAAATGTTAAATTCCTGTTTTGAATTGTGATATGAATTGCAAATTCTTTTTTAAATATCCACACATAAAATTTGCTTTATGTACGTTTGAAATTATTTCTTTTATTACTTTTTTTATTCCTTTGTCTCTCAGCATGTTAAATTTGTTACGGAATTTATGCATCAATTTATGATGACAAGTACATTTAGATAAATTCTGAATGAAAAATGAACCTATAAAATGTACGCTTAAATAGCGTAAACGTCGACAATTAAAATGATAACTAAATATAATGTGCATTTAGCGTAATGTTATCGATGCAAGCATTTAATGGTAACGAGATCGTGACAATAAAGTAGCAGAATATTGTCCGGGAGTGACATCGCGTTTAATGAAATTGAAGGCTGGCTTGCCAGGCTTGTCTCGTTTCAATGCATTTCGGAGGAAACGAGGGTATAATTGATTTGTCATGTATCTGACAGGCGCGAATCTGCTTACATTGTAAACGGCTTCGCACAGTATCTAAAGGATAAAAGGCTGCCATCGCGACGACGCTACCCTGAAATGTCAAAATGTCAAAGTTATCCCACAACGATGAGGTAATACGTGTAAGATTTCTGATGTGTCAAATATAAACTCACCGCTGCACCGGATATCGCGTGCACTAACGTGTCATATGTAAAGATGTTTCTATTCTGTCCGTTACCACCCATTTTTACGGCGTTCCCAACGCGAGTTGTATTGGTCTCGGGAATTGTATAATATAACACGACGTTGTATTCGTTATCTTATAGTTACTATCGCAGGTAACACGATTCAAGCAATGACACGTTGCAATGACACGTCATTGAAGAATACCTCAATCGATTCGATGGCGCTCATAAAACAGTTTTCTGTAAAACAATCTTTCTGAAAAAAATATATCAGAGATGAATTAAAATGCATAAAAAAAGATAGCTTTTCTAAAATTAAATATGTAATGTTTCAAATCAGAAAATTATTTTTAAAATCTCTTATTTGGTTGTAACATAATTATTTAATTAAATATAAGAGAGAGAGAGAGAGAGAGAGAGAGAGAGAGAGAGAGAGAGAGAAATAATAAATTATTAATTTCAATAATTAATAAAATCATTTTTATACTTTATTTTATTTTATTTTGCTTTTCATTTTATTTTATTTTATTTTATTTTAATATGTACAAACAGGATTTACATAAATAATTACATGGAAATGAGAAATCCAATATGCAAATGATGAGGCATCAGCATGATTATTGTTAAAGCTATAGCACACCAAAAAAACTGAAGCAAATCACTGTCGATCAATCACAGTAAAAAACATAAGACAATAATGTAATTGCAACAGCAAATCTAAAATATTAATTTGCTCACATCTTAAGTTTTCTTTACTTAAATTTTGTGTCATTAACGCCTATCATATATTATACTTTATTTGAGAATATAAAGAAGAGAAAAAAAATTTTATAACATAAATGACATATATCAAGCAGAACATAAATTATCATAAAAATAACGTCAAAATAATCATTACTTTTTAATCATTTACGATTAATTTTAACGTCATTTATTTGATGTTATCATAATTTATTATTCTACTTGGGAACATTTCAAGTAAGATTTGTTTCATTTTCTATATTGATTTCTATAAGAATTTGACTAAGAAAAATATTTAAAAAGTATACAATTCATTAATTGTTTTTATTTAATTTCTTAATTTATTTTTAGTGAAATCAGTTCCTGTTTTTAAAAAACTTACAATTATGTGATTTTAAAAAATAAGTACATCAATTTATTGGTCCTCTCTAACAAATATTTTTATCATAATTACCTCATTGAGTCTGTAGATTTGATACAAATGTAAACAAGTAAAATCATTGCACTTTTCACTGTTACATTTAGTTCTGTAAATTTTGTATCGAGTAGGCAACGGAAGTATCAATTACACGATACAGCAGAGTCTATATCTACCATGCGACTGCTCGCTTCGTGGTGAACGAATGCACTGATACTCTCGTGTAATTTCGCGATGACGGCACTTATATAAGAGGAAGACCATGACACGCACATTCAACGATGGCCTTCACGACTCGCGCGTAGCTCACGACTGCCGTCGAGTTGCTCCAACGTAGAGAGTCGCACGTTTATTTTCGTAGAATAATCGGAGCAATGTTATCGGTTGCGCGGCTACTCTTTGCGTTCCGAATGATTGCCGACGTATTTCTGTAAGAAACGCACATAATGGCCAACACGCTTGCGCTCTCACAGCGCGTGTCTAGGAGTGGAAAGGTCGATGCTGGGTAAAGACGTGCATGCGCGTTGGCCAGAGGGTGATTTGCCGGTGGTTTAGCAATTCAACCTTTCTGTCGAAACGAGGGAAAAGGGTCAAACGCGGAAATTGCGCGAAAATACGCATTGCCTCGTCGAAACGCGATGCTCTGTTGAAGCTCCAAATGCATATAATCTGAATTTTAGCATATTTATGTATGATTCAAAGTCACGCGATATAAACGTTTGAAAACCTTCGAGAAAAATTTTTTCTTGTTGAAAAAATATAGAAACGCTTTTTTAAAAATTATAATTTCAAATCTTACACTATTGTGTAAAAATAAACTTCATATATATATATTGTTAAGAATTTTTTTAAAACATAATTTTAGAAAATAAATATTACAAATGCGTTTTTTTAAATATTATAATTTACGTCTTAGAGATATATCTATGCATATTATTTACTCTTATACCTTAATATCTTATATCCTAATGTTAATTTTTGTATAATTTTATTCGATTTGATTTTATAATAATTATTCCAATAAACAAAAATATATTATATGTTTGTATATATAAATATTAATTATATCGAATTTTTTGCATTAACCTCGTAGAAAATTTGTAATTAATAGCATATTGACTTATGTGCTCAGATATAACAATCACGAATAAGATTTCTATTATTTCCACATTTTTTGCTTTTTACTGCTTCTTAATAATCCTTCTACCTATATTAAACTTCTAACTATATTAAAAAATGCTTTATATAAAGATAAGTGATGTTTTCAATATTCTAATAGATTCAGATTCTTTCGTAATAGCAGTCTTCTGAAAATGAAAAGAAGAACGCGCATAAACACGGGATAAATAAAACCAATATTGCCTTAACAAAGATGCAAATTGTGTGACGTATAGAGATCTCCAGTGTGTCGCACAGTGTCTGGAATTCTCCAACTTCTCGTCAGAGTTTAATTAAACATTCCACGACGGAGTGGAATGCGCGCGTAGTGCATTTATCGCTCTTCTACTAAATCAAAAACACTGTTAACGTATGTGGTAATGACTCTTTTTTCAAAGATACTGTAAGCCATGTAAATCGTTTTTGAAAACGTAAATTTTATATTGCAAAGGTTGAAAAGTCGTTTTATTAAGTCTTTCACCAAAAGTCTCCCGTGGGAAATTTCCATTTTATGGTACATGTTGTCAGTAAAATTAATATTTATAGTTACGCTTGTCTATTTATCCTCCTCAAGAATCAAGTTAAATGAAACTATTGCTAAGAAATCATGACTAAATGAAACAAAATAAAGAAGTTGATATAAATGAATATAATTAAATTAAATAGAAAGTAATCAGACCATTTATGGCTTAGCATTCAATACTCGTTTTGTGGGCAATATGTATCTAATATGATCTGTAAATGCTACTTTTTCTTAAAATTTTCACTGCAAATGTCTTATATTTTTTTTAATGTTTAGAAATGTTTTCTCTTTTGAATCTGACCATTTTCAATTTTGAACTCACAAAGAAAGTTTTGACCTCGCAAAATGTTAAATTCTATTGTAATTTTAATGAAACTTTTTATACATCTATGTCATATAAATAGATGAATTCCGAAACCATTAGTTTCGCGAAAAAATTATTTTAAGGGATAGAATCACCTCAGAGATAAAGTGATTAGTTGTTTTTACATCTCAAAGATTACTTAAGATATGAAAAAATGTTTTATACAAAAGTTTTATAATAATATCACTTCTCTTTATAAATGTTAATTTGCTACTTTAAAGTGTAGTTCTTTTAGAGAAAATCGTAATACATAAAGTATATTAATATTAAAGATTTGCTGGACTTTTTAAGAGACAAATATTTATATACACGAAGCAATACATTTTTAAATTTTCCATCAAGCTGAAAAAATCCTAGCGTACTTTGACGCTGTATTTTTAACACAATTATCTCGAGTATTTCCTATTTTTGTGTGTCGCCATGCTTTCGAACGAACGACAAAACCTCATTCACGTCTCTTTGTTTCAATTTTATTGAACTCAAACTTGTATTAGCTTTCGAATAACAAAGAGCTTTTAATATCATTGATATTGAATAACATATTGATTTTTTCTTTGTTATTGAAAAAAAAACGCGAGAGAATGCACGAGAAATACAAAAGGTCAATATTAATAACAAAGATATATTTCCTATTTTCCGAATACTTGTCATGTCAATTAAATATTGCGTCAATTAAACGTCAATTGAACATCAAATACACATTAATGATACGTCTAACACATTTAAATTTTTTTAGTAATGCCTAATACATGTCAAATTTGCACTTTTTTATATTTAGTTATTTTATATTCATCACTTATATATATATCTTACTTAAATTTTAGTTCCTTTATGTATATATATTGTATATATCTTTTAATATATTTTTTCTATTTATTTATATTCTCTTTCTATGTAACTTTCAATTTATTTCTTTTAACATTATTAACGTTTATTGTTACCATATCTTATACTACATTTATTAATTTCAATTTATTTAACTTTAGTTTTTAGATTCAGATTTAGGCAACATTCTATTGTCCTCCTTTTGAATGTACATCTCTCTTTTTATTTTGCGTTGTGTGCAATTATTGCCGTATAATTTCGCGTTTCTTTATACTTACTACACTCCAATAAAGTTACTATTATTATTATTATTCTTATTTTAGATAAATTTTATCGTTTTTCTTAATCGCAATCAAAAATGTTCCCGTCGAAATTACTTCAACATGCAATGAGATTTTCCCGAAAATCTAATGAGCGCGTGCATAGATTCGTATCGTATTCATCTCATTGTGAACTATATTTCTACCCAACCATATCGAAGCACGATTAATATCTGAGAAAATTCAACTAACGAGTTATCGATCAAACCAATAAGATAGAGTACTTCGCCGGGGGTGATAATCGACAAATCGCAGCCTGCGGCGCTAATGACGGAAATCTGGTTTAAGTCAATTTCTCGCTCGAGGCGATAGGAGCAAACGATTTCTCACCCTGCGGGTCGATGCATTAACGTAGGCTGTGGGAAAATATTCGTAGGTGTTTCAATATCCGTTTTATTTCGGGAGTGGATGTAAGTACGGCTCAAAAAAATCGTGCAAGGACGTGGAGAAAATGTCATTTATTCGATACAAAATGCGAACATGATTGTACACGTCGCGACTAACCATTTCTTTTTTCTTTTTTGCTTATCCTTACCACTCGCAGCGATGTAAGTCGACTAAATAAAGCTTCGCGCTTGTTTTCGATTGGAGTCGACTTACGAGCTGCCTAATTGGTCAAGTCAATTGTACCTTAGAGAGTAACTATAGCCAAGTCTATGGGAAAAGAGAAAGAACGCTTATCCACATCTCGAATACTCGCACACACAGAGAGATCTACGTGCCTATAGTATATCATCTTTCGAGACCTATCGGATGAGCCGTAATGTAGGAAAAGTATATCTCTGTAAACTAAGACGGATAAATTTCACAAAATTCCAACAAGATCTGCATTCATTGAGTAACTTCCGCTTATTGAATAAATTTATACTTACCCGCTTTCATTTTACGATTTCATAGAAGAAAAGCTAAAACTTCACGAATAAATCCTTTGTTGCTAACATCGGGCGCGTCATTTTCGAATTTAAATCTACATACGTACAACCTTGGCCAAAAATATTGGGCATGTTATTGACCATTATTTATAATTTTAGCTGAATAATTTATTTATGTATAGCATATTTGTTGTAAACGATTCTGTTTCGAGAATCCTTTGAATTTATATGTATAATCAATAATAGTAACAATGCAGATAAAAGAATTCCAGATAAATGAAAAAAATATAAGTGCCTGTATATTTTTAGCCAAGGCAATATTTCTCTTAATCTGATTATATTTAAATTTTATGCATACGCAATAATCTAATAATGCGATAATTTTGTACACGCTCGCCCGATGCATTTCAACAAGTTCGAGATGCGTAGAAAAGGAGGTCGGGAGTATCGATTGATTTTGTACGCATGTGGTATGTAACGTGAATCTCGTCGTTAACAATGCGGTCTCGTTGGTCGCGCGCGTCGAAAGCCGGCAAACCGAGCGCGAATTGGACGCGAGATACGCCATGAAAGTAATGATATCAAATTGAGGACCATTTATCGTTAACGAAAGCCGATATAATGCATCCATCTACGCGCGGAAAATTCAGCGGGAGGAACGACGCGCTACGTGGCCGAAAAAATATTCGTTTCTTCGAATCAAGTGCTATTAATAAAATTACAACGCTCTAGATCTCATGCGGAAGTATAAACGTCGCTCCTTCGCGTGTCAGAGTTCGAGTAAGGCTACGATGGGCGCAGTTAACTAATCCGGTAAAAAGCTTTTTCTCACCATATTCCGCAATCTCTCTCTCTCTCTCTCATTACCGATACAACGCTGACAGCACTTCTCGATTTCTCACTCACGATCGCGTAAATTGATCTATTCTTCGCGAGGATTCTTTGTTGAGGATAATTCCGATAAAAATTTGTACCTAATAAGAGGAATACACGCTTTCTTTCGTGCGATTCGATCATCTCGCTGCCACCGGAGAACCCACCGATCGAATGTCAAACGATCTTGTCTATGTTACTCGAGATATCGATTTTCCATTTAACGTTTAATCGACAACGATTAATTAACGTAACGGCTTACCTCTCTCTCTCTCTCTCTCTCTCTCTCTCTCTCTCTCTCTCTCTCTCTCTCTCCATCTCTTTCTCTCGCTCGGTCGCATCTTATAAGTTAATTATACGTGTTACCTTCGGGACATTACGCTAAAGCTATATCCATTAATTAATTAAGGCGAGTAGCGTGGTCGGTTTAAATATGATTTCCCCTTGGCGATCTTCGTTCGCGAGTACTAGCTTCGCTTCGTCTTTGCGGTGAAGTCTGACAATTGTAAACCTGCAAGTTTCAACCGCATGATCCATATTATTCATAGTATGGTTTCCGTTGGACAAATTTAGTTATCTCTGTTTTTCTCGCCCCGTTGGAAATATATATGTATATACATAAAAGGAGATTATTTTATTAAAGGTTTCAAATAATGATAATAAATGCGTTAATTTTAGAATATGGTGCAATCTAGTAGAATCACAATAAGCAAAGATGTATACGTTGTGATAATAAGATTTTAGACAATGATAGTAAACCAATTATAATAATTTAATATAAGCAGATAAGAATATTTCGTGCAAGTTAATAAAATTATAATAGAGAAAGATGCAAATGTTATGATAATAAGATTTTAAACAATAATAGCAAACGCGTCAATTATAATAACTTATTATAAACAAAGATAGAACCTCGTGCAATCTAGTAAAATTATAATAGACAAAGATGCGCGCAAATGTTAGATAATAAGATTTTAGATAATAAACGCGCAAATTATAATAACTTAATATAAGCGGGGTTGGAATATCTCGTGTAATCTAGTAAAATTATAACAGATATAAAGAAACATATGTTATGATAAATAATAAAATTTTTAATAATAATATAGTAAATATATCAATTATAATAACTTATATAATATAGATAATGATAGAATACACTTCACTTACTCGTTCAATCGCAATAAAATTATTGTAACAAGCAAAGATAAAAATGTTAGGATAAATAATAATACTAGTTCCCTCCCACCCGCCCGAAGATCGCTTTCAAACGCGTTATCATATTTCTAGAGATTTGTCCGCGTGCGTGAGAATCGTTTCCAATATCACTGTATCGAGCAGGCCTTCCTGGACTCCGTTCTTCCTGTTCTAAGCGTGATCCTGGATCCTGGCGTATTATTCTCGTTCCCGGCCGCGAGCGAACACGTCTTCGTCCGCATGATCATTAAGTCCGTCCTTATGCTGGGACGGCGCACGTTCGGCGCCACGACGCCGCAAGCGTCGCTCAGCCGACGCTTTATACTGAGGGTGGCTTTGTGTCGCGGCTGGAAACAAAAGCGTCTCTTTTTTAGGCCTTTTAGCCGTCCCTCGATATCACGAAAGGTAATCCGCGTTTAATCGATCATGATGCGACTCCAAACGAACAATATCATTCGTCGTTCCACTCTTTGTCAGCTCTAATCGGATTTCAATTACAGAATTGATTAATTAATTTTAAAGAAGTTACACTGTAACGAATTACTTTACGCCATATCAAACTCTATATTGAACATTATTACGTACCTGCGATGGTGGCAACATGGTCGGCGAGCCAAAAGTGAGCGGTACTTTTCTATGATGATTCGGGGCCATCTCAAGAGGTAGACCGGCCACTACGAATAATTGATAAAAAAGTTCGTCCACGTGATAGTTCCGCTTCGCAGAAGCCTCCACAAAGATACAGCATTCGTCTTGACTCACGCAATATTGCTCGGCCTCCTCCACCGTGACCGTTCTGTAACGAAATAGAAGACTTGTCAGTAAAGTCGTTATGTGTTTCGGGTCTGGTTGTTCTACTTTTAGATAAACTACGTGATAATTTATCTAATGGATGAAAGAAAGAGTGTGTGAGAGAGAGAGAGAGAGAGAGAGAGAGAGAGAGAATCAAAACAAGAACGAGAGAGCAAATAAGATAAAATTTATCGAAAGATAGAACAACCCAGCCTCAAAGATGCAACGACGAGATGGTTCAGTTATCTGGAGAGACCAAAATTTTTGGAAAACGAAAAAACGTACTTTACATCTTTATCACATTTGTTCCCCACGATGACCATAGGGACCTTCAAACTATAGTGAGCCCTTCTGCTCTTCGTGGCACTTTGGGTCGCGCTCACTTTAGTCTCGAGAATTGCCTCTCTCAGCCTGATGGCTTCTTCGAAGGACTCCCGACAGTCCATGCTGAACACCACGACGAAGAGATCCCCTGCGAAATCGGTTATCGTGTCGAAACTATCGTGTCGATCGTCGTATGTTCGAACACACGGCGAATATTTATCTTCAAAACGCTAAATATTAACTCTGCGGAGCTGATGTGAGTTTATCGAATCTACCAGTGGTTGTTTAGATAACAAAGAATTCAATGAGTAAAAATACTTCCAGTTTCTCTGTGAAGTAATTTTCAGATAAAAAAATACATTATTATATATTGGAATTTACTGTTAAATCTTAATTCTTGTATTTACACTGAGAGAACAGTGCTGCTGAAGGATCTAAAAATTTTATTATTGGCATATTTTTATTTGGATCAAAATCGCTATA
>NW_017305601.1:275026-276238 GCF_001594115.1 Trachymyrmex septentrionalis | reverse complement strand
AATTCTTGTATTTACACTGAGAGAACAGTGCTGCTGAAGGATCTAAAAATTTTATTATCGATTGGCATATTTTTATTTGGATCAAAATCGCTATGTAAGACGCTCAAACTGACTGATAGAATTTAAAAATTTTGTAATATTATCACCGCTTAGGTGCTTTACATAATTATTTTGACAGTCTAACAAAATTATTTTATATTTAGATACTTCAGCAAAATTGTTCTTTGTATTATTGTAATAATTTTATCTTTTACACAAAAGTGTAATTAAATAATTAAATTTTCTTGATGTTACAAATGCTGCAAATTTGATTCTCTATGTTATCCGCAAAATTGATTATATTTTTATTAAAATAACTCAGTATTTATTTTTTATACGAAATAATATCATCCTAAAAATTTATTAGTGGCTTTCAATCAACATATATTTAATGAGTCTCACAGATCCAACGTCAGTATGTAATAGATTTCAACGGTCAGCTCCGGAGGATTATGAAAAAACATATTTTTACGTAAATGTATATTTTCTCAAATTTACGTAATGGTTTTTACTGGGGCACGTGTGCCGGCCCGATTTTAAATTTTCAACCCTCTCTCGCACGTCCCTTTCTCACCGCTATTACATGCGACATCGGTTGCAATTATTTCAAACCGGACGGAAGTCGCTACACGCCATTGCATATGGACTAATAATAAGGTCATCAGGACTAATAATTGCGGTCACGCAAGTCACAGGCGACACGCGTGTATTATGGATTATGAATATTTATCCTGACGAATTTATTTTCACGGAGGCGCGGCCTGTATTTATAAATCTACCTTGACGACGGTACAGAAAGTGGCGTAACGATTCCGGGTTTCGTGTCTATGAGCAGCGCTGTTACCGTTTGTTTCCGACAAAAACGCGCCACGAACAAAAGGGCGAGTAGGATCAACTGGCCGTTCTTGTGGACGGACAAAAAGATCGTCCAATGAGAAACTCGACGAGTCGAGTGTATAGAACATAAGCTTGGTAATAACGTCGCTTTGCCAGCAAACCGTTCTACTCGGTTTTATTATCGCATATATTCTCGCTAAAAGATACCACTAAGTGTCGTATATAACAATAACGTTGTCATTAACTGTACGTTAATGTTTATAGAATCTTAAAAGACTTCAATTTATTCCCACGTTTTGCCACCAGGAATTTATCACATTAATATTATTAATATTA
>NW_017305601.1:270675-274926 GCF_001594115.1 Trachymyrmex septentrionalis | reverse complement strand
TATATATATATATATGTATATATGTATACATGTATAATATAATGTGTATATATCCCTCTAATTATTATCGATCTGATGATATGAAATGGGTACTTAGCGCATGCCTTCTGCAACCTCCTCTTTTTCTATCAAGATCTATCTACTACATAATTGAGTCACAAAATTGTAAATGCTGCTTCACACACAGTTAAACATGTAAAATTTAATTAAACTTCATGAGATACCTTTGTGATATCGCTTGTCCTAAAATCCTGTTATTATACGTAACGAAATTGATTTAACTCATAAATACAATTTCCAAATTTCAAAGACAATCCATTTAGTTCATCCATCTAACTCACTTAGTTTCATTTCGTCCGCGTAATATCACCCAGAAACTTCTTAGGAAAGATCAGACCTCCATACTATATTTCGAAAATCTTATCACTTCGTGGCTACTACATGTGGAACATCGCGAAACATCTTATTCTCGCGAAACACACCAAGCAGGCCTGATATTGTCCTCGTCGCGAGATGAAAATATATGTATGTCAGCCATTATACCGCAAAGTTCGTGTCTTTGGTCGTGTCGAAAGGAATTCTCTCCTCTCGCAACAGCCGGAACCCCGTCCGAAGACTCATTGTCTTCGAATCGGGGTCATATCGCGTTCCTCTGTATTCAAGCACAAAATTCGATGGATTCGCATTCCGATGGATTCGCGGCTCGCGGAAACCTTTTTTACGCACTCGACGCATAAATCGATCTTAAACTGGACAAGTGATTGCGTGCGCGAAAATCGAAGATGATTTTTTTCACGACACTTTTTATTTGAAGTGTTTTCACACTAGAAATGCCAACGTTTCTTACTCATTAAAAGATTCAAATAAATTACTATGAAAATGAGGTAAGTGACGAAAAATCAAATATTTTATCAGTATAATGAACATTGAAAAGTCAAAAAATTTCAAAATCTTGCCTTTTGCACAAAAATACAACCTTAATCTAAAAAATAAAAAAGGGGACAATAATAACTGTTAGATTCTAGTATTAAAATGCTCATTAGCATTATTAATAAATTGACGATTTGTTTAATTTGTGACATTTACTTCCAGCTTCAGTTTATAATTGCGTTTCAAGTCCGACAGTAACTGGCACGTAGTTTGTAGAACTAAAAATGCATTAAAAATTTACATAGAAATATTGTTGGACAAGATCCAGCCTCGACTACATTTGGCGCTTTCTCTATTTTTTACGTTATTTATGAAAACATTACAAATATAAAAAAATCTAGAAGCAACTGCAATTATGAATTATTAATCCAGATATGATTGAGTGTAAGAAAACGATTCTTTATTGATGCGGTCATGTAAATAAAGCGTGATCGTTCGCGAACTATTGTTAGGTGCGCATAACTATGCGCAAAATGTTTTTGGCAATCGGCCGCTCTATGAATTATTAAGAGCTCTCGGTGGAACGCGAATGTCGAAAAAAATGCGAGCGGAAAACGTGAAGTCGTGACTCGTTTTGTCAAACGCACGGAATTTCCGACGGCACGAACGTCAAACGGAATACAAAACTAAACATGCCGCGATGAAATTCCCATCGACGGTGGCTCTCTTGATTTCCGTACACACGAATGGCAATTTAAAAATTCTTCGGATTTACGTGTCTAATTTTATCGTACGCTCCTACGTGAGGTCAATTTTACTGGTAACATACGACGATACATCGCCGTTTCCAGGCGCATGTAGTGCAATAACTGAGAGGCGAGTATCGGTTCTGTCCGATGCAATTTGTGCAGTCCCGCTTAAAACAGCGAATCGGAGTGGTTGGATCCCGGGAGCACAAACTGCTACTACTAAAACTTTCGAATCGCGTAAATTTTCATTTATTATTAAACAATTTTTTATATACGATTATAAAGTTATGTAATACCTTTTATAGTCAGAAAATATTTTTACTACGTTTTCAGAATAAAATTGTTATAAGAATACAATAAACCTCTATAAATAATGTAATAATATCAAATAAACCAGGTAACTGCACTTTTAATGTATTGCACACTTATTAAATTTCAATGCAGAATCGATTTTTCATTTCAAAGCGTATTACACTGTACAGCAATTAACAATGGTCTTGTCAGACGGTCATGCGTTTTGGGAATTGCATATTATTCATAGATCATAACTTAGATAATGTTCTGGTCGGTCGACGTGACGTTTGTGTGTATATATGAATGTGTGTGTGTGTGTGTGTGTGTGTGTCCAAGTGTAAATATGTATTTTCAGTTAGGAGGGTCTGCCTTCCATCATGACAACCGCGATACTGATGCAATTGTCGCGCATCCGACAGCGTGGTACGATATCAGGTTATCGGGTACAGGTGGTAACGCGACATGACGAGGGACAAGAGAGGTCTATATGTGCAAAATCAGCGAAGGACAAACGGTCTCATGTGCCGCAGAGGCAAGGCTACCGGGCGGTGAAGAAAAGGGAAAGTAAATGAAATTGAGTTATGGAGCGAACGTACTCCTCATACTATCCCCATACGTTTCCACAAACACAACGTTCTTCAGTATATTGTCGGTAGTATTTATCCCAGCTCTCGTTCCTCAGTTCTCGACTCGTTGAACATCCCATTTTCATTTAACACGTTGAATATTGCGACGGAGATTGGTTAGAATTACTGTCTCTCTAATATACAGGTGAAATGCAATAAATCGTACTTAAGAGATTACACGTACCGTATAAAGACAGCCACAATTAGACAAAGTAACATTGAAAAGCTCGTCATCAATCAGTTCATATTAAGTACATTATTATCAAAATTAAAACAAGTAAAAAATAGTAAAAAAAAAAAGGATTTAAAGGAATTTAATCTCATTATCTAGAACTTTAATAAAATATTTGTTACAGGAACAAATAAATGAGATAAACTATTGAAGCAGCTGCTTTTTTTCTGTGTCTTTGTAAATTCGATTTCAACCCTGACTCTTAATCGGAAATTAAATTTTTTACTGTAACATTAAACGTGTAATTCTCGCTTAGACTTTTGCAAAATTAATTAGAACCACATGATACTCGTGCAATTTCGTATCTAAGCATCGCTGAAATTCCGGTAACAGTCGACATTCACCCCGGGCAGTTTCCCTCGAACTTTTCCCGCGTACAGGACGTAGTGAACTATCGTTGTCGAGGATATGAGATCTCGCCGAAAGTCGTGAAACTTGCGAAGCGCGAATCGGGCGACAGAAACGCTCGGTACGATTTTCTTCATCGCTATATGGTTCTAGACATTCTTTCGCCATATCGGAGAACGAAAATTTCCTCGGTCATCGAGAGGGATATTAGGATAAAAGTACGGAGTGTCTCTAATCTTTCGGTGAGCGTCACGTTTCGTATTCATCACGTTCTCTCAAACGCTTAAAGATTTACAGATATATTCACAGCGAAAAAGCGTCTGGGTTTTTGTAACTCTTTTTTTCCATCTATCCACCGCGGTCTGACGTATTCTCATATAAAATGCATCGCGATGCATTTGCAACACGTCACTCGCTAACGTGCTAATTTTTTTCCTGCTCATACGGGAGTCAAGTATCCATTAATTCTTCTCGTACTAATTTTCGCCGCGATAAAAGCGGGCTGTTGTTATTGAGAATTAAATTTTTATATTCAACGAAAATATATGCACGATTACTTTGCGGCATCTTGAATATGATGTCTACTTGAAACGCGGAGCAGCGCATTTCTCCGGGGAGGTAAGCCGATGGACTTACCCGTCAGGAAAGACAATCGTCGCATCGCCGGAAACGGATGGTTTCCGCTTGTATCTAGAAGATCAAGCTGATGAACCTCGCCTCTGATCCTGTAGAGTTTCCTGTGAAAATCTTCTATCGTCGGCGTGTAACTCTCCTCGAATTTATTGAACAGAAATCTGAAACGTGAGCAGCAATTTTATCCGTATGAACGCTTCATTATTTTAGTCTTTTTGTATTATTTGAATTCCTTTTTCGCCAGTTATCTTACGAGTTTCAGATTTCAATTTCGTTTCTAATAATTTTTTTTATGTAGATTAATGGAATATTAATAATTTATGTATTGTACACTAAGAAAGAACATAATGATGGCAACTATATAATTGTATAAATCATATTTTATAGTTGCAATAACTATAAAATTGCTTATTTATATATATATATGTATACTTGGTATATATAATTGATATATATACTATAATTGGAATATAATTGGTTAATATTAAATCATATATAT
>NW_017305601.1:255094-270629 GCF_001594115.1 Trachymyrmex septentrionalis | reverse complement strand
ATTATTATTATTATTATTATTATTATTATTAGGCGTTAGGAACTCGAAAGCTCATTGCCGCAAATACCAAATCCCGCCACTGTTCCCGTCCCTGAGCAAGATCCCTCCATTTGTGACCCTCGTACCCCATTTCGTCAGTATTAAATAAATAATTAATTACTGTGTTTCAATAGTAAATTTATTTAGTACAGTATTACATTTCTGTGTAAAAGTCTACATAAAATTTGTATAGTTGTTATTTTTATAGTTACCAACACTATGTCTTTTTCTCTAAGTGTAGCTAATTAAAAAAAAGTTTAAAAAGCATCTTTAAAATTTAATTATATAATGAATTTTTTTAATTAGATACGAGCCTGACGAACGAAATTGGTAAATACAGAGTTAATCGTAGCACCGAGAATATTTAAAGAATCGTATTTGTGGAAGATAAGCATCAATCTCAATTTTTTTAATAGGCTCGTTAACGATCACTATGTATGCACATATGGACAAAAATTCACTTAGCATATATAGGGGTCGCGTAATTGCGGTCAATTTAGAATAGTCAACATAACTTCGAACCGACCGCAAATTTTCGACATTTCGCAGAACCACCATATTAATCGAAGGGTAATATCGGGACAGCGACAACCCTCTGGTTCTATTTGATGATGAGAAAAGAAATATGATTAGGTCGCAATTTTAACAAATCGATCCAATTCGGCAGGATTACGCTTTGTTCCCAGAAAC
Source organism: Trachymyrmex septentrionalis (assembly GCF_001594115.1). Taxonomy (NCBI): domain Eukaryota; kingdom Metazoa; phylum Arthropoda; class Insecta; order Hymenoptera; family Formicidae; genus Trachymyrmex; species Trachymyrmex septentrionalis. The sequence goes on along the minus strand of NW_017305601.1, from coordinate 269,900 downwards.
ACGTGGCGGTCAGTTTTTCGATACTGTGTCGCATGGTAGCAGCGGTTACATAACAATAGAAAATACAATAATGCGGTATATACTAGCCGGCAGTACGGTTCAAAGATTAATTGAATGACATTGTTTTGCACTATTAGTAATCGATCTGTGAAAGGGAGCACGACGGACAGAATTTAAAAAACCGAAACGTATGGAATATTAAAAAAAGGACGAAGGTATCAAATCAGCCGAGTTCTAATGGGAAACGTTGCACTAAAATAAAAGTTAATCATAAATAAGCAAAAAATATGGAAAATAAAATCTTACATTTTTTCGGTAATTTAATTGAGATGTAACTAAAGGGAAATCGATATGAAGAAATAATGTTTAAAAAATGAGAAAATTTACAAATATTATGATAAAATAACATACACGGTAAAAACATTTTGTATTTGTATCAAACCTTCAAACTGGTCCTCATTTAAATTTTTATGTTGAATTTTTAATGCAAAAATGTTAATTTAATTAAAATGTTAACATAATGTGTCATTTAAATATTTTACATTAAAGTAATGTTTAATATTTCTTAGTGTTAAAATAACACCATTTATAAACAAGTGAACAAATAGCATAAAAATTATATAGCTTTAAAATTTTAATAAATAAGTATATACGTGTTATTTTAATATATTATAAATATTAATTTTACCGAAAAAAATGTTTTCACAATTTGTTTTTAAATTAAGTCAAAGTTGTTGCATTATTCCTCATTCAGAATAAAATCTTTTTTCAAAATAAAAGAAAGCAATAAATATGCAAAAAATATGGGAAAAAACAACTATATAAAAACAAAAAAGTTTGTGAATTACAGTTTTCTATTACTATCTATATTTTTCATATAATATAAATGATTCTCAAGTATATAATCAACTAAAAGTATCCATCCACATTTGAATAATATAAGTATATTATAAAACCTCGAGCTGTTATGATTTTGAAGCTTACAAGAGAAATAAATAGAAAATATGATCTGAAACTACTTTATCCTTAGTACGTACACTCAGATATTTTTCCTTTATTCTTTTTTTGTTTATTCCTTTTGTAAACTCAAGGTTTTATTCAACATTCTTATATATAATATTCAAATGTAAATAGATACGTTTTAGTTTTATTATATACTTAAAATAGTTCAAATCGTCTGTATGTAAATTGCATTCGATCGGTAAAATAGACAATTCCTTTGGAGTTTGTCATTTCAGTATCCCCGCAAGCCATTATCAAACTATCGACTCAGGCCTACTTGATTATTGACCCATAGAATCTACAATGAATCAGCAGTCAGAATCAGCAATCAGATCGATCAGAGTTGATAGTCTAATACGGGTCTAAAATGCATCTAGATTATTGAGCTGAGTCTCAAGCCGAGCTTCGATAAGCTGAACTTGAACCGAACTTGGAGCCAAACCTTTGTGAACGTTACGTATATAAAACACATAATTAAAACCACAATATAGATCGCAAAAATGCTTGCAACGCTCACGAGATTTGACTTAAAGATCGTCTCTAATGTATTCAAAGTTTGGTTTAAGATTTAGCTTAAGACTCGGCTTGAAGTTCGGCTTGAAGCTCGGCTCGACATTGACTCAAAGTTTGTGAGTTACTCGACAATCTGGATGCACCTTTAAGTTAATATAAAAATTTAGATGGACCGTTTGAAACACGTGAAATATGTTAAATTTAATACAAATTTTCCAACTGTGTAAAATAATCGAGAATAAGATGTGAGATCGATAATTGATTTTGGATGAAAGAAGGAAAAGCTCGCTTTAAAACGGAATGCCGTGGTTTGCTAATTTCGGGCGTTTACCGTGCTACAATGGCGGTCTTTCCAACCCGGGCACTGCCGAGCATAACGAGACGATAGCAGTTGCGCGGCGGCGGTTTGCAAGCGTCCTCCTGCGACGAGGTAGAGGCGGGACTCGGGCTGACGGGCATAGCGAGCATTCCATCCTCCGGACCCGAGGGACCCTGACCATCCACCAGCTCAGGCTCCGCTTGTGCTCCTCGTCGACCGCGAGCGTTGATCCGATGCTCAACGGACTCGTCGGTTGCACTTCCGCTTCTGCAGAGCCTCTGCACGCAGCACAGGAGTCGGCCGCACGCCTCCAGCTGCGGAATTACACGTCCGTGAATGCGACATTAGCTCTTAATCCCGTAGCACTTTTGTACTCTCGGGACAAATGTATTCCGAAGTTGTAGATATGTCGAAATTTCTGCACTCCCATGTAATTAATCGATATTGTATAGAGTCTGACACGAAAATAACTAGTATTTCGTGTAATTTATCGCTACATAAAAGTTGTTGCTCTCTGGTGTCCTAATTTTGTTTTTAAATTGCATATAAAAAAGTTCAAATGTTTTTTTTTTTAATAACAATACAAACTAATGGTAATATAAAAAAAATGAGTCAGTTATAGAAGAATTTAGTATTGTTTGCATTCCTGGTTTTCAGTATAAATTGCGACAGGTCGTTTATATTTTATATAGAATTTTGATGGGGTGTATCTCTCGCGAGACTGCATCAAATTCCGAAAAATTCATCGATTTCGTCGGTAAACAGTATATTTGTAAATTTACAACAAATTGTTATATTGTTTGCATGTATATCGGATGCATAATTCAACAAACAATATCTCCAGTATTTCCTTGATCTTTTCCAATAGATAAGAAAAGCAACCATATCCAGACGACATCGTATTCCTAAGAAATTCAAGAAAGTGCAAGAAGAATGGGATATTCGAAATCCAAGCGTAAACGCACGGAACACAGATCCCGATTGGATTTTCTTGAATTGATTCGTGACGGGAGACTTCGGTAAAAATACTTTTATTAAAGTGAGAGAGAATATAAAGAGAGAAGGGGCGAATGCTCCAGACATATTTCAGTGTGCAAGCACTCTTGAATAATTTCCCCTGCTTTCTGTGCCGATGTCAGAACATCCGGAAGTTGCTCGCAACAATGGATGGAAAAAGTTTATTTTTCCGGAGATTAAGAGAATATGAAACGCGTGGTGCTATCAACATACGTATATATATATTTTTCAATACAATCCATAATTATGCAATCCTCGATAAGTCCTCGTTGAATGTTACATAATCGATATTCACATATTTTATACCACATATTTTAAAAAGTTTAACGAGAATGCTTGTCATATTGGCGAGAAAGCTTAAAGGAGGCACACTAAATAAACGCGAAGAACTTTGCGCTGCAGGATATAGGTATCATGGGAATTGGAAGGTTCAGGTTCCTCAAATACGTTCAGGAATATTTTCAAATAAATTTGAAACGCTTTGCGCATCCTTGCACGTTCCTTGCATCACATGCGGAAAACACATGCAAGTCTCCCGAATAATTCATTGAATTGAGAAATATTTGTCTGTCTCTATATGCCTCGCGTTTTTTTATTTAAATGGCGGTATAATAATAAAACATAGAACGAGAGAAAAAGACCGTAAACGCCATACTATAATTAACTCTTTCATTGAAAAGAGACTCCAAGAGGTCAACATTGTCAAGTGCAGTGGATGCAATTATAAAAACCATCATAAGACTACGCCATTTTTAATAAAGTGAGATGGAAATAATATTCTTTTTCTTAAATCAATGCGTATTATTTAAAAAAAAAATAGATTTTGCTTATCTTTTAAGTTAAAATTATTTATCTCAAGTTTTTACACATTAATTAGAAAAATGACATCGGATTCATTTCCATCATATACAAATTTACATCTCGTTTGAATACTAATGTCCCTCGAACGTCAATGTCAAGAGAGTTTTATTCACACCCAAGAAGCACGAGTTCCACACAGGATAAACGATAACATTCTTCTTCTTCGCATTCTTCAAAAAGTTCATTCTCCGTCTAAGATATTTGCCGTCACAATCTGAACGCAGAAGCTGGTAGAATAATAGAATGCGTTATATCCTTACCATAACGTCGTGCATTTCTAACTTGGTCGCGTTGAATAGAGGACTAATGATTGCAACGAAGCAAGTTCTGAATACTGCTTAACGCACGATAGTTAGAGAAGACCTATTAGGAAAGACAGAAACGGTGTTACTTCATGAATGATAGCGAAGCTACTTGTGTCGTTTTAACTAAGATTTCTCTTCAAAAGAGACAAAAATTAAATAAAGGGTTTCGTATTTACTGAAGATTAAAATTTTAATGCTACATGAAAAGAACAATTTTGTTAATGTATCTAAAGATTTAGCTAGCTAGGATAAGGTAGTACAATTTCGAAAATAGTAGTACAATTCTGAACGAAATAAAATTTGAATTCAATTTTCAAGATTCGAGTTTAGTAACCATCTCATTGTGTGGAAGATACTAAAAAAAAGCAGTAAAAAATTAAATGTACCATGTTCGATATTGTACCATTTCGTTTCCTATAGATCTGAAAATAATTTTGTTGGACTATCAAAATAATTATGTACACTGACAAAAAATTATACATTTGACTAAATTAATTTAGTTCGTCTTTATTTCTTTTGATGGAAACTGTATGTTTAAGTCAAACATATATTATATTTCATTTAAATACATAGATTCTCCAATGAAAGAAATAAAGAATTAAGTGAATTCAGTTAAATGAACAATTTTTTCTCAGTATAGTACGCTCAAGATGATTGCTAGAATGTTAAAATTTTCTGCATCTTACTAATTATATTTTGATAATCCAAGAGAAAATTATTTTCATATCTATATATGTAGCTAAATTTTTAAAAACTTTAGCAAAACTATTTTTTCCGTGCATTAAACTTATAAATACTATCCTCGTTTATATAAATAATTTTTCACAAATATTCTGCGATTAATATCATTAAAAGCATAAAAATTATTACAATGTCATATCAAACATTAATTAACTTTCTTGAAAATGTAATATAAATAAAAAAGGTCCACAATGTCTGCAATGGATCGTTAAACGAGAATCTTTGTGGACGCGTTTTTCTGAAAAATATATGAAGTAAGCTTGATGCTCGTCGTCGTCGTTGCTCGGTAAATTTACCTCTGGACAAGTCAGCGTGCCGCTCCATGTACCTCGGTTTCGAGACGATACGCAAGAGGTGAGGCTTTATAAATATTTAAATAGGACACCTGATGCCCGCGTGTTGAGGGTGTGGGCCGCAATTATTAAAGACTCCATTAAAATACGTCGCACGTATTACTTTCTTTACGCTGTCTCTTTTTTCTTTCTCTCTCTCTCTCTCTCTCTCTCTCTCTCTCTCTCTCTCTCTCTCTCTCTTTTTGCCTCTTCAATACGTAGTAACACTTGGTTTGAATGAAACTGAACGTAAACCGCGTTTTATCTTTGCCATGTTCCACGACGGTAACTATACGAATCACTTCGCTACATCGACAACTTCGTTGTCGTTTAACAAATAGCGATATAAATCGTACCGACCGATAGAACTTCGTTTTGTTTCTTTATCTCGAGCACCGTCCAGATTCCTATTTGCGGTATTTAGGCCATTAACGCGTCGCTCAACTCTTAAATTTCCGAGCAAGATCGCAATTACTGACTGCAATTGTTTCAGTGTCGAGGACTATTGCTACCTCGATAATAGTTTATTTCTGTTCTGCGCCAGGAAAATGGGGTTACGTTTTATTCGTTGCACTTAAACTATAAACGTACGGAAAGCAAAACGCTAGAAAGGTTTCGCATGAATCGTCAAATCGTTTCTAGAGTCGTGTTTTACTTCCGCGGAAGTGTGACGATAGAGTGTTATCTGTCTCGCGATATATACGTCTCAGTGATATCGACGTTTTCTGTTACCTTCATTCGCGTATCCTTTCGCCGTGCAAATATCTCTCAAAATAAAAGTCGAACGTGACCCTGTTACTATTTTTAGGATTTATGAACGGTTTCAGCAAAGTCGGTTAACTTTAATCTCGGAGATCTACTACATCTTTATTTTCTTCTAGAATTAGATCGAGTACATGAGAAACCGAGATTTATATTTTCTCTGACTATTCCTGTGCGAATTTTCAAAAAGAGAATCTAGTTCCCGTTAAACTAGAATTTACTTTTCATTACCACAAATTTTTATCATTTTCCTTTTAATAAATAGAGATAAGCATTACATTTCACCAAAGTACAAACTGTTGGTGAAAGGGCAAATTAACGTGATACTAAATATTAGAGCGAATATCGCGATGTAACTAAGTTGAAGTAACAGTCTTAGATCGTGTTGATTTTCATTTTAATTCCTCGACCTCTGTCGAAAATAGTGGCGATTCTCCAGGGAAGTAATAACGTTCTGCTTACGTTATGGCTATGAATACTGCAGATGATAATAGGCAGCCTTTGATGGTACTAGACTAGAAACCACGTTGAACTGCGGGAACTATGTAAATGCAGATGTTAGTGCTCGTATCATTATCCCTTATCTATTCCATCTAATAATTGCTCCGATCGAAGATATACAGATTCGAGGCAGGTTATCTCATCATTGCATCGCTCGCATATTCTCACTAATTTCAACTTGCACCAACGACATTTAGAAATTTAGCCAAATAAAAGTCTGTCGAAAAGTGATAAGCGTGCAGATTTCTATTACAACTTCTAAGGAAAGATTAAATTAAAAGATAACTGCACGCTATTAGCTGTAGATTTCACTGTTTAACGGTTGCATTAAAAAAAGAGCTTTACTAGTCTACCGTGAGAGAAAAAAATGATTGCAAGTACCACAATTTAATCATAATTTACAGTCAGTTTCGATGTCAATGGCATATATACTTTTTAACACAAATAAGCGAAGAAGGCCATATTCGATCAAAGCGATCAGGCGAATCTTGGCGCCTAATAATGCTTTTGTAAATTTTCCAATTTCCAGTTCAAGTAAAGTGCGAGATGATTTGTCAGGCTTTGTCTTTTCAGACAACATACACGTCTAAGAACGAGACATAAGACATCTTAAACATATACAACGAAAACGTAAAAACATTTTTAAATGCGTCTAAGACATCTAAAAGGCATCTTTAAACCATCTTATCCCGATTTTAGACTTTACGTTGTCTCAGTTGTCTTTGTCAAGATAAAAAAAATAATCAACGTGCAGTTTATTTAAATCGTAAAATTCAAAAATGTTATTAGACACTATCCTATAAATCCGTTTTAATCAAATATAGCCTTCTTCGCTTATTAAACATTTTTCAATCAATTTTTCGTTTAATATTATATTTTTTATAAAGTTAGAAATATAATTATTGGTTATTAACATTATAAGAGAAATAACTGCAGAAATGAAGTTCTTAACTATAATTATTTTACTGTACAATCACAAATCTGAACACTTTTCTCTGTAATAAGATCCTAACATCTCAAATAGCACATTATATTTGCAAAACTCATTAACTTGGTATACTTTATGTTTACTATATCGCTTCACATCGCGACGTGGCACAATGGAGAAAAAATGAGCAACAAATGTCTATATGCTATGCGTGTGCTATTGATTTTACGATTGCGCGCTACGACAAAGCTCTCGGCACGCGAGGGTTTGAGAAACATTGATCTCTTAACACCAGCGACCCACCAGGTTCTGATACAACCAAACAACAAGGTATATCGGTAATGTGCCCGTACCAGCAACATCGGCAATCGGATTATCACAATGCTGCTTGCCGGTCCTCACTGGGACATGCATTTGACGGTATCGAACAGAGTTCCAAGTGTATCGCAGAACGTTATCCTCTTAATGCTGCTGTGGCTTAATCACTCTAAGCGGATTTGGCTGTCAACGTTAGCTAAACATCCGTTTAACGATTCAGTGGCATAATATTTTCTAAACGAGCGACCGACCGAACTTCCACCTGAGGTAGTTTTTCACGCGGGTTGTTCGAAGCTTAACGAAACTTACGATAATGTGCGGCCATTATTACGCTGTTTCGAGGCGGTCGATTATATGACACGATGTTTTATATATCGCTGCAATGTACAATGACAAATGTACATGGAAATTTTACTGTCCGCATATTTACGTTTGCAATTGTTCACCAGCATTTATAAATCGTTTATGTTGGCCTACTTGTGTTATTCGTATATTTTACGATGTACCGACATATATATATGTATATGTTTAACTTAGCTACTGTATATTTCGTTTAATAAACGATTAGAGCGGTGCGCTGCTGATGACAGCGTATCATTATATTTAATTTACTCGTTAATCACCACCGCATATTTCATTCGTTCGATTTCGCGCAAGAGATTAAAAACTTCCGAGCCGCACACGCGTGGCTTCCTACGTATAATCCTCGTTGCAGCGCAAGCAGTGATATTATGTGAACCTAGAATTATGCAAGTATATAATTACGGCATAAACGATTACTACGCCCTATTTAATCTCGGGCTGATACCCCTTTGCCATCAGGTCGTTCGTTCAGATATCGCCCGAGCCGCGAGGCAAGATGGTTAAAGCCGCCGTCATTCCCCCAAGAGGAAAGCGCCGGTTCTTTCCTGAAAATTTTATGTACTGGATTGAAATCTGAAAAAAACTAAATAAACAAAATAAATGGCGAAAAAGAGTCGTCGCATAACTTACTGAAAAAAACTGTTAGGTGCTTAAAGCAAGGTACTTACTTTCTGTTTTCTCTCGCATATGCATATATAATTCCCGTTATTATTATAATAATATATATATATATATGGAAAGAACGATTTTACTGAAATACTTAAAAATTTTGCTAGATGCAAAGCTGAAAATCATTTTGTTGGATTATCAAAATAATTATAATAATAAGTAAGACACTCAAGTATGATGATGTTGCTGTAAAAAGTTTTGACACTCTAGCAAATAGTTTGATAAACGAATCGTCTTAATAATCATTCTGATGGACCAACAAAATTATTTTCAAATCTGTATCTAGCTAAATTTTTGAATATTTTAGCAAACCCCTTTTTTCTTTGTAACGTAAAACGCTATTACGTTAGATATTTACGTATGTATTTTTCACACTTTTAATGATGTTGTTAACCTTTGTGATATGTTTACGAGTAAAAACTGTATATCGAAAAAATTCCTTTTATACATGGAAAAAACATTACTAAAATATTTAAAATATTTTTAAATCTGTATTTAGCAAAATTTTTAAATACTTCAGCAAAATCGTTTTTGCCTTGTATATAAATACAAAACGCAGATTTTTCAATAATTTTCACATATACGATAATATTGAGAATAACATATGCCACATATTGTTAATCTCTGTAATGTATTTACAAATGAAAATCATATATTAAAAATTCTCTTTTATTAGATATACAGAAAGAACGATTTTACTTCAAAAAATGAATATATAAAAAATTTAGCAGAATACAGATCTGAAAAGAACTGTATGGAAATATCAAAATAATTATAATACATAGAACACTCAGATATGATGAACAACGCTAGAAAAAATTTTTTCTACCAATCGGGTTAAGCGTCTTACATAATTATTTTGATGGTGCAACAAAATTATTTTTAAACCTGTATCAAATTACATTTTTAAATACATTAGCAAAATCCTGTATATACTATTTCTCATGCATTTAATGCGCGATAATATCGTCAACGGTCTATGAAATACTGTCATAGATCTGTCCTAATGCATGCGATAATTGAGTAAAGACGAATCTCTGGAGATTTCAATTCGCCAATAAATTACTCGTGATAATTAGACGATATGGATACTCCATCTGTTCCAAGTAGAAAAGTAATTCTGCCCATCTTTCTCTCGTTTTACCTCTCTTTTCCCCTAATACTTCTGCCACTTGCGTCTCGCGTCGTTACTTAACTTACGACTAACTACTCACTAGCGTTTCTACCACTGAGTGCTTTTGCTTGCTCGCGCCGTAATCTGATTGGGCTCTCGCCGACTGTTATTTCATTTGCGAGTTCGAGCCGCGACTATACGCTATTGTCGCAGGCATTGTTGCTATCGCTGTTTCTCACATTCGTGTGTTTGAGCGTAAGTAACAATCTGTGATAGCAGCGAAGGCTGAGAGCGATTCACGAGTTTACGAGCGAGCGTCATACAGAAGATAGACGCGCCCGTCGACATCAACCGCGATGGCTGAAGAATGTCTGTGCGGTTAACGTGCCGGAAGTAACTTCGCGTATCGGCACGTATAATATATATACATACATATAGGATGTCCCATATGTTCCGCACAGGAATATTTCAAACGAGTTCGAAATATTGGCTTTGGAAAAATATTTAGACGCCAATAGCTCCCAAGTGAAAATCAAAATCTGGATCATTGCAAGGTAAGAATACCGTGGCCGTTATTCTTCGACCAATTTAAATGGAGGTTAATTGCGTTAGATATTTAAAGTAGAAAGAGATACTGGAATCCGATTACGTCTGATTAAATTTTCATTAGATCGTTTCCAGAAAGAGAGATCAAGGAAATCGTGGGTGAAAGGTAGGCGCGGACACCCTGTATAGATCGTCGTTTAAACGCGAATTTCCACCGCGACTATACTAGTTTATGCAAGCGGGAGATTTTGTGTGTGCGGACTATATCTGGTATATATATCTATTATAATATAACATGGAATAAAGCGCAATTTTTGGAGGAAACGACGTCGAGACGACGTAAGTTTATTTTCAGCCCGTTGCTCGAATTAGCGAGGGAGCTTTTACGCGGCGAGCTAATCGACGAAAAGCTTGATGCTGGATTCTAAACGATGGTTAGGTACGTCCTGGTAATTAAGAGTACGATTGTCTCTATTGATCGACAATCGTGAGTAAACAACCACACCCGCAGCACTTTGGACAAGCGCTCCTCATACACGCGCGATTATTCATACACTTTTGTATCCCACTCGTACATGTTGTACAATACTCATGCGACAGATGGAATGCAAAAAGAGCAGGGTGATCCCGCATTGGATGTCGGTGATTCGATTATCGACTGTAATCACTCAGCTTGACTTTTGTTATTTTCAATTCCAATTATCAATACTGAGATGAAACTGAGCGAAAAATTTGTATTCGTAAAGTGCTTGGTATTTGTGATTATAATTGCATCGTAAAATAATCAATAGTCAAAAATTTCATTTTTATAATTATTACTGCTACAATGTTGGTAATAATAATTATATTTACATATGAAAGAAATATTTATATACGAACAATTTTGCTGAAAGAGCTAATATTTTGCTGGACACAGATCTAAAAATAATTTTGCTGGATCATCGAAATAATTTTGTTTGAAATTCACACTGATTGCTAGAATATTAAAATTTCTTGCAGCATTGCTCTTCATGTTTTGGTTTCCATTCTTTTCGTGTAGTTCTATAATATAGTAAAAAGTACTGTATAGAATTATAAATATAATTATTATTATTACTAACGTTATGATGTAATGACTATAAAAATGTTGTGTGTGAAGCTTCTAACCTTTCTAACTAAATAATTATTTTACCATGCAAAGTTATATAAATACAAACAGTTTTCTCTCGGTTTATTAGGTTCAAAAGTTCAGCTGAGTGATTACTGTCGATTATTGAATCAACGCGACATTCAATGCGGGATCAATACGTTCGTTTTGCATTCCAGCTTTCGCACCTATATTGTACAACGTCAGTCATAAACACTTTTAGTGCACAGATTCTCGTTAAACGTCGAATTTTTCTACAATACCTGCGCTAGAATTTTTGATATTAATTTTCGTAGCAAACTGACAAGTGTAATTTGTAATGAATCCTTTTTTTTTCTTTGCGAAAATGTCGTGGCATCGACAGAGCCACCGAGTTTTATAAGCGCGCTTGAAAGTAAAGGCCCTTCCTGACAGCATAAGTCTCTGAAGGGAAATTGAATAACGAAACTTCGTTGTCCATCTAAACTCAAGTCAAGTCTACTTCTTGAGAATTTTAATTCGAGGTACCAAGATACTTGATATTGTATATTAAGAAGTGGAGAAATTCTCCTCGAGAAAATATCGATCGCAAATTCGATAACCAATATACAATGAAAAATAAACTGCGTTAAATTAAGAATGGAGGTACATATGGTAGCGAAGCATACAAATATTTTTTCATTTTGTTACATCGCGTATCACGCCCTGCGATATTTATTGCGACACGTGTAACGGGATATAACGATACCGTCCGGCTGAGTGATTGTCATTTGAACCGAAAATTCGCGTATATCGTAACGATCGTAACGATGTAACGGAAGCATGCACAAAAGCGCATCGTACAGAGACGCGGTGCTCGATGTACCGCGAGAAATTTGACGGCGCGGCCTACTGGAAACTCGCATCTTTTTTTTCCCCTCGCAAACAGTTTCCTTTGCTTCGTCGGAGTCTCTTCTCCAAACTAAAGCCGAGCGCTCCGCTGCTTTTGTGTCCCGATGGCGTAATCGCAACGTTCCAAAGCACGACGCGACACTCGTGCAATCGTGTGAATGCATTTACAAACGTTGCAGATTATCTTCGCGCGTAGCCTACTTCCTGAAATAGCTAGAGTTTTCTCCACGACCTCTATCCCGTGAGTGCGATAAATTCGGTTATTGGGTCGAGAAGTCGAGCGGATTTCAAAAATAATAACCGTGCTTTCCCGAGATATATTTTGTTCTAGCCAAATGTGTTTTAACAGAAAATAATCGATATCGCGCTTAAGAAAGCAAATCGATAAGTGAACGTGCATCTGCGTTTATAGATACTACTCGTCAATTAGCTAATGCTTCAGAAATAAATTCTTCGAACAGCTGCTGAGATATTTATTATTCTTTGTTCTTTAGTTGACAGTGTTTAAGTATATTTTAACCGTACAAAAAAAAAGAAGAAAAAAGAAAAAGAGAAGAAGAAAAATTAAATTTTTATTTTTGAAATATTACATTTTTCATACAAGATGACACAGGGAAAAATGCAACAAGGGGAAAGGCGCCACTTTGTTTATAGCTTTTGTCGTAGAATCCACACATTGGCCATTTTGACTGTGTACAAGCGAATAGTAAACAGTTCCAACAGAAAATGTTCGTGTCAATCAACGTCGGAAAAGATTTGACAAAATACAAAAAGGTATGTCGTGAAATATTTTTATATTTACGTAGAAGTTATAATAATATCTTCCCTTCACGCTTTAGGAGAAAATGACAGTAAGTACAAAATATATAATTTTTCGTGATTGACACCGTCATTGAAACAATTTTATAAATTAAAATTTTGAACACTTTATATAATATAATTCGAATTAATTTAAATGAATGAAATGCTGTTTAAACGAATAAAAATGTATCCTGCAACTTATTAGTAAAATACTCTTTTTTATTTTCTCAATTTATATTTCATTATATTTTTATGTGTTTTTTATGAGTTAAACTCTTGATTGCGTGCTATAAATAAGTAAAACGTGCAAGTTTATGTTGCGTCATATTATTTAATTACTTGTGGTATTTTCTTCCATAGGAAGTGGCAGTTAACCGTGTATATAGGGGAGAAAGATGCCATTTTTACAGTGTCATATCAATTTTTTCCAACAATATAAGTTCCAATAATACGAAATAAGAGTTTAATTCGTAAATTTATATAAAGAAAGGTCTCTAGAATAAAAATAAATAAAAAATTTTTTGTAACTTAATTCAATAATAAAAAGTTACTCAAGAATAAAGGCGTAAGTGTGACGTCTTCCTCCGAAAATTATCTTAATATTTAATTTAATTGTATAATTAAAATAGCAATATATTAAAACAAAGTAATTAAATTATACTAAAGATACAACGTCATTGTAATTAACGGACGCGTGTGTGTGTGTGTGTGTGTGCGTGTGTGTGTGTGTGAATATATATATATATATATATATATATTCCATTATGTCTTTATATTTATTACTTCATCTTTATTTTAATTAATACATTAATGTAATGAAAGTTATAAAATTTGATATATTTAATTTAATTTCCTTTAGACTTAATATAATAATGTGTCGAAAATAGTATTCGATTAACTTAGCTATCGACTTTAAACCCGAAAATTGTGGTCTCAATATTTACATATTCTAATTAGATTAGAATGATATATTTAGTTTGGTTTCCTTTAGATTTATAATATAATAATGTGTCGGAAATAGTATTCGATTAATCCATCGCAGCTATCAATATCTCAACTTTAAACCCAAAGATTGTGGTCTTAATATTTATAGATTGTAATTATATTCACAAAAAAAATTCTTATGTTCGAGCGGCAAAGCTCACCAGTTGCAGCATGGTTACGTCTGTTGACGGTGCAACAAGTCGGGTTAACAGCTGTTTCGGGCGCATATAGTTATATGCACGACGACGGCACTATGGCACTTCGATTTGGCCCAAGTCCAGGCCGAGTTTACGAGGCTTTAGTGAACTTGGGCGTCACGTCTGTTAAACAGGAGGCCGTACTATCAACCGTATAAGTTATAGTAAATGAAGCATTTTGTAAGTTTCGTGGGTGCAACGAAGAATGTAATCTCGTCGAAATCGTCACGATCGAGTAAAACAATTCTCTCGGTATGTGATAATAGTAAACATACTTAATTTAGTTTATGAAATAAAGGAGATTGCATTGTCCGACATTTCTACAATGAATTCTAAAAAAATAAGTGATAGGTATAAATTAAAGAACTCTGGAAAATGTGCAATAATAGAACATAGACAAATATTAGTTAGTACTATAACATTTGTGGTTATAATATGATTATATTATTACCTTATAATAAATTGTAAAAGAGATTGACACAATCGGATGTTTCGAGCCATCCTTAGCGAAATATTATATGTATATATATATTATAT
>NW_017305601.1:235978-254165 GCF_001594115.1 Trachymyrmex septentrionalis | reverse complement strand
GAAAGATAACTGTGATAAGGACACAGGCTTTTGATATTTCGCTGAGGATGACTCAAAGAAAAGTTGGAACGTCCAGTTTGTACATCAATCTCTTTTTATTTTAAACTAATGATAGATATAATTATATTATAGTTACTAATATGCGTGCACAAGTCCAACTCTCATTTGGCCTTACATTCTTTTATTTAAGAAAATAATCACGTTGGCATCTACCGTAACTAAAGAACCGTATGATTATGAATTATACGTCGGAAGACCGTACGTATAAAATTTCGTTCGCAAACCGACCTAATATGTATCGATTATTGAAAAATACATATAAGCTTCAGCTTTATGATTCTTCCGGTCCCTGCGATATTTTGAATCTATGCTGAAATATTACGTCTTCAAATACGAGCACGTGTCCTAATGGTTTATTACAAGGCGTATGATACGACTATGGCTCGCGAATCAATAATGTCCATGCTACACACGAGCACATAATTATTAACTCTTTCAAAGCCGCGCGTTTTTTCTCGAAGGAGAAAAAATGTCGCGCAGTAGCGGCATACGTGTGGACTTTGCGCTATTTGCGGAAAGCATGTACAATATATACTATGCGTAGAGTTTTAAGGGATTATCTCTCAACCGCTTAGTGGAAAATCTATGATCGACCACCAAGTGGATACCTTTTTTTCTCTTTTTGTGCTAAATCGGTTTTGTAGCAAAATGTAAAATTCAAAAAACACACTGCTCTTTGAAGCTGATATTTACAGAGAAGTACCAATTAGCAGCCTTTCCTATTACCTTCTATGAATACAGAAATTGTATTCACCATGCCGTGCACGTAATTTCATCGTTTTTTAATCCTATTTTTTTTTAATTCTATTAAAAAAGCTACTGTAAATAGAAAAAATATTCAAGTTTTATTGTAAGTTTTATTGCAGAATAAATACGAGAGAGTTTAGTGTCGTCGTAAATCGTGAATATACATCCTTTTTTAAAAGAAACGACGATAGCATCACCTATTAATTTCACACATTTAGATAAAAAATGGATAAAGTTCTAGGACACTGAAGAGATTAATATAATCTAAATTCATCATATATCAAATGTGAGAAAAAAATATAATAAATCTATGCGATCAAAGATAAATATTTCTATCTCTAATGGAAGAAATGACTTAATACGAAATATCAGCTATGATATAATATTTTTTTCAAAATATGTATAATTTTTGAAAGTATTAACTAAAATTATTAATGAAATTAATAACTGTATTACAGTTTTGGAAAAATCTATTTCCTTGTAACTTACAAGATTTGGGATTTTGCAATTTCAACAATGAGATGCCCGAAAAGTTTCTTCTTTGAAGCAACGAGGTTAAGACGTCATATAAAGAATCGAAAGCTTGGGAGGACTTGAAAGGATTGCCAGACGGACTGGCAGGACATTGAGCAAATAGGAGATCAAATCACAAACTGAGGGTTTTTCCTTCAAGACGTTCCTCATCGCCAATATATCACTGAACAGATATACGATATTCGAAAGAACGTTTTAACCCGTTATGAGCACGCTCAATCACAGTCACTAATAATTATGATTAATTGCGATATGATACAGGATATTTGCATTGACGAGTTAATTCTTCATATTGCCTACATTTTTTCATTACTTTTTCCATCCTAAATGCAACCGCATATAATAAGTAGTATTTTCTCCTGAATAATATTCTACTTAGAGAGAGAAAGTGAGGAAAACAAATTTATATGTATTTCCATATAAAAAATGATCCCAAAATTATTAGGAAAAATTTATTTGATAAAATAATTAAAAAAAAGATCGACAAACATTAAAGTTCATGAATTTCTTTCGTATATATCAATTATGAGTAAATATTTCTTGTAAAATCATTTTTTTTGTAATTAAAATTATTAATGTAATTAATAATTGGCAGTATATATATATTTTTTTGGAAGAATTTACTTTCTTGTAACTTGCAAGGTTTGAGATTTTGTGACAAAAATAGGACTCCCGATTAAATTTTAAAAGACTTTTTTGTTACTGCAAAACAAAATGATTGTCTCATAAAGGCAAATTACAAAAACAAAATGATTGTTTCTCTATAACAATATAATATGGTACAATTAAGAAGCACAGATTTGAACATTTTCTTCATCATTCGCGTTCTGCTTACCTCAGGAACGTAGACAAAGCGTTGCCGGAGGAAAAGCTGAGAAACGGGGTCCGAGACATGCACCGTCCTGAACGTTAAGGACCTGTACAGGTCCTCGATTTTTTCTTTCGATCTCGCGTCCACGCTCTAACACTTCTCGCGACACACACTCTCCCTTTTTCTCACCTTTTTCCTCTCTCTCTCTTTCTTTCTCTCCCTCTTGCTTTCTTTATCCCTGGCTGCAGCGACAAGTGGCAGCTTCGACTATCACGTTTGACTATCGGTGTACCAGCTCTTTCTCCTCAGCTCTCTGCGTCACAGTGGCTTTACGGGCGCGATTTACTTGAACGAAACCCGGATGTGGCTGCCGATGTGTCGCGGGCTCATTGATCTCTCGAGACAAACTGGGGGGCACGCGACGATGTGCACGAGGACGTATCCGACGGTGATCCCGAGCGTGGAGCGAAGCGAAGCGACGCCGGTGCTAAACGCTGACTGAACCACTGCCGAGGCAATGGGGGTTGCTCCGTACCGTGTGCTCCGTTTCCCCCTTGCTGCTCTCAACCCCTACGATCGGCCTTCTCGTTCTCTCCACTCATCTTCTCTCCTCTTCCTCCGCCAAGCGTCCCTCCCACCTTTTTACTACTTCTCTCTCCCTATCATGCGCGCGTTCTCTCGTTCCTCGTCACGCTTCCCCGCGGCGCGTACAACCCCACGCTAACGCCGTCATCCTCCGCCTGGTTGTAATAGCGTACACACGCAGTACACAGAGAAAAGCACCATCAGCATTGCGCGATCCTGCGCCCTCGTAACTCATAGGAGTATCGCAGGAGAGTCCGTTCCCTCTCTGTCTCTCACGCGTAAAAATCATCGGCGAGATTCGTGCGCCCCTTGTACAATGATGGGGGATTCTTAATCGGCATTTCTCACACCGTTGTTTTTACGCCGAAATTACAAACACAGAACTACATGGCTTGTCGAAATTATAAAAGCGTAGGATGATTAAAGCTTTTAACGAGAGGATAATCACTTAATGTAATCGTGGGACCGAGTCCTCGAAATTATTGTAAAATTCGTATAAAATCCCTATGTATAATCTATAATCCGATAATTGCATATGCAACCACGAGAAATTATTATATAATATTAAATAAAATCGTTTATTTTATCAAATGACTTCATATGTAGTGATGAAAATTATTTGTAATCTTGTAAAAGATAAAATTATATGAAATCAAATGAAATCGTATAATCTGTGAGACAATATTTCAGCTGGTTACCCTCCTCGGTTTTTAAAATAAAATTCGTAAGCAGAAACGAAGATTTTTTCGTTTCTACGACGATCTTTCGAGTTCGATTCGATAGTTGAAAGTATAAGAAAATAGTGAAGTTGTATGTGCTATCCTATTTAAAACGTTGTTCTAATCAGAAAGAATTTTTAAAATGCTCTACTAAAAAAATACTAATTTGCGATGTATCATTTTTCTGTCAAAGCGATACATTAAAATGTAATATTTTCGCCATGCTGACATATCAACTTTAAATGAAATGGAAATAAAAGTTAAATGAAGAAACAACTGTCGTCAAAATTGTACGTTTATGTTTCTTAGGATGGCGATGTGCTGATATAATAAATATTTTGCCGTGAGCAGTTTAAATGAAGAACATTAAAGAAGATAAACATAAAGAAAATTATGTGATGCAAGATAAAAAGTCTTCGTTTCTACGCTTTGTATTCCTCCGACACGCGAAGGATTCACCTCTGTTGCGGAACAGTGAGCAGGAAATTTAATGCTAAAAAATGAGGATAGAATATCGAAAAGACATGAAACAAAGCATAAGTGCGAGTGACTTGGCGCGATAGGACAAGGAAAGTTCTTTCACGAGGTTCCAAAAATAAAACCTATGACAACATAGCGCAAAAATATAAAAGACGTTCGAAAAGCTTTTTCAAAGAACGTACGAATGATTGAAATGTTCTTCAGATTTTTCCAGGAAGCTTTCGCGCGAAATCGTAAAAATAAAAAATTGTTTCTCACAATACAGCTAACAATAAGTGCTGTAAAATGAACTTTGATTCTCTCAATCAGGATAACTTTAATCAAAAAATTGAATTTAAAACATGCTTTGAACAGGCATATCCAAAATCTTAAAGATGTTTTAAGATGTCTTATGTTTCGAGTTTGACATGCGTCTTGTTTGCACACAGAAAAATATATATTGTATTTTAATATTAATTCTTTGTAGACTAGCAACCTCGAGACCTCCTTTTATTTTATAAACTGCTCACGGCAAAATTTGCTGAAATTTGAGGTAAATTGATAATACTCTATTCAAATCTCAGGTAAAAAGTCAGAAGTAAACAATAGTAAATTTAATATGATAGACAGAATTAAAAAGAAATAATTTTATTATCATAAAGCTCGGTTGTAAGGAGTTTTTAATTACAAGTATAACATATATAACATATGTGTGTGTGTGTGTGTGTGGGGGGGGGCGGGGGGTGTAATATACGTATCAAGTTTCCGGTTTCGCTTTATTTGAAACTCATCAGTGCTACGTAAACAGTTAGTAGATGCGGTAGATACTCATTTCCAAATTGACTTTCAAACTTTGATCATGAACCATGTTAAACTAGATCCTCCCTTCTTCGTACAAATTACTATCCTTTTGAAAATCGATATTTTGAGGCTACATTCAAACTTGGAAATAATTTTTTCAAATTTGAATTTTAGAATTCTAAGACCAGATTTGAATTCAGTGTCCTAAAAACTTAGACAACAAAATCTTCCATAAGTTAAAAAGCTCAAAGGATTAATTCTTATTTGAACTATTTCAAAAATTTATATATTCGCAAATCTATCCTAAATTCATCACAATCTTTATTCAAAATATATTCTGAATCCTAATAAGCTTAAGACTTAAGCTTATTAAATAAAACAAATTCGATTTATTTATTCTATATAAAGTAACTCCTTTTGTAGAATTTCATAACTAAAAAAATAAATTCTTGGTTTGAATACATGATAACGAGTTTTTTTTTAATTTTGTATTTATTAAGTGTCTATATTTTAAAACTATTATCAAGAAAGTATTTTTTGTTAAAAATAATTGTTACTTAAAAAAAAATAAGCTATTCATTTTTTTAATAGATTTTTTTCTGTGCGTGAATATTATCAAAATTTTGCCAAGAGTCATCCCGATTTTAAACCAAAGTTACACCATTTTACGACAATCGTAACTGCGTCACATGAATCGTATAAAAATTCTTCGCGAATATGATTGTTACGTGTAGCCACATATAACATACGCGCCTTTAAGATTTTTAAAGATCAAGAGGTCCAATAATGCCTCGACGTTGAGAATATAAAACGATCGTATCTTCAATCACTATCAAACGTCAATTGTTTCATTTTTAATACATCGTTACGAGAAAATTTTACGATTATTCAGAATTTATAGCTTTGATTATATGTTCAATATATTCGTGGAACGACCATAGATATTTCAGAAAATGTTACAAAAAATTATATAACGTCTTTGGAGAATTAAAATATATAAAATATTATATATATGTTGTATACGTATGTATATATATGTGTGTGTGTGTGTGTGCGTGTGTGTATGTATAATACATATATTCACATTATATAAATTTTATTTGCAATCTTACAAAGCCGTCAATTTGAAAATAGAGTTAGTAGAAGGAAAGGGGATTGCCTTATAAGTATAACGATATTTTACGCATTTATTCAAAACATAAATCTACAATGGAAGGATATATAATAACTGTGTACCACTCGTATTGTGCTACTAAAATTTATTAAATAAATATTTTTTAATCAAAGGACGAGGTGTAACGGATCTTCTGAACTCTCGGATCGTCCGGTCTGAAAACTGAAGTATTAATGCAATTAGTGTTAATTAATTATGTAAAGATGCTTTCAGCGCGATTCTACTTTATCGACGGACGTTTACGATTGCATAACAATCACAAAGCCGAGTAAGTTCGTAAGAAAGTATAATTTTTTTTTTACTTACTTTTCGCCGTTTCGTAATATTTCGGAGTTAAATCATGCGTTAAGCCATAATATAGTGTAAAAGCGCCCATACTAGTTCCAGCTACAAAGAGAAATGAACATCCCATTATCACCGGAATCTCTATCCATCCCTTGCGCCAGAAATATTTAATCTTCGTCCCTGAAACGAAACGACGAGCGAATCTTACAATATCGTAGTCTATGCGTTTTCAAATAGATTTCAAATAGATAGACGTTTCGTGATTCTTACAAGCACTGGTGCCACGCAAGAGATTGATATCCTCAGCAATCTTCCATCGTTGGTTGATTTTCACCATCGTTGCCGATTCAATCTGGCCTAAGTTCAATCAAAGTCAATCGCACTCGCTATTACTCGCGATCGCCAATCCTCACTGACACGTGAAAATCGCAGAATGTCACCGATTTACAAGAAAACAATCGACATCTTAACCGCGTAATCGAGGTTAGGAAGAACGAATCAGCTGTTACTTCTACTCTGTGCACTGCAGGCGACAACGCTCGACAATGTCGAAGATTGTCGATACTATCGAGGCACGTCTTTATCCATACGACGGACATATGTCCGTCTTTGCAAAATAAAATTAATTTTTTTTTTCGTATATTTTAAATATTTTTTAAAAATTCTGTATTTATGATAAAAACTATCTCAGAATTTTTTACGTAATTTTTTAGAATTTTTATGTAAATTATAAAATTTTTTAGAATTTTCCTTATAATTTTCTAACTTTGTAGAAAATAATTGCTCAGATTTTTTTATACTAATTGTAATATTTAACAAAAAAATGAAAATATCTAAGACAGGTATTTATAGTTAGTTCTTTATTTAATCGATGTCAACCTCGTATTTAATTATTTAAAACAACCTTTGATGAGATATTGATAAAACATTAGCCTGAATTAGGAATATATCGACCAATTCCGCTAATTGTGCTACTATAAACGGACTATAAATACTGCCTAAATCTTTTTCTAGAATTTAATTCATATATGATAAATTCTAAATATTTTCTGATAAAAATTTTATTGAAATTTCATCAATTTCGCAGAAAATAATTTTTTCAATAAAAGTAGCGGAAAGTTGTTGTAATTAATTAAACTAAAATTTCTGTTTTTTCCGAAAATTTTTAAAAAAAGAAATTTTTAAAAAAAGAAGAAAAAGCTTGAAAATACATTGAAATTTCTCTGAAAATTTGTTGAAAGTAATTTTCAATTAAATTGAAAGCAAGTTAAAAATTTAATTATAATATTATTACGATTTTTTGAAAAATTTGCTAAAAATTCTGAAATTTTGCTGAAATTTATTTAATAATACATTGAAACTTATCTAATAATACACTGAAATTTACCGTAAACAGTACGCGACGCCACCCCTAAGATGTACAGAGCAGATTCTATTTCTCGTAATTGAATAATATCCCATACACAATAGAATAAAAAAAGCAATGTTTTCATTCATGTTTTAATAAACTAATTCTTTAAAGAAATTGACAAGTTCCTAAAATTGGGCTTCAAGATAAAAGTAAATGCGATACATTTATTGGTGCATTTTTCGATCGTTTAAAAAAATCGTAAAAATTTATTTAGGAACCATCCAGTGTTTAAGAAATATACAATTATTTCGATAAAAATTACTTTGAAATTTTAGCAAAATTTCATCGAAATTGTTCCACTATAGCTAGAATTTTTAAATGTCTAAGTTTTCTTATTTTATAATTCCTGAAGAAAGGACTCTGGAAAAGAAGTTTAAAAAAAGTTTTTCACATAAAATTTTCATAACAAATATACGACATTATGAATCATCGTTAAAATAATATACGATAAATTAAAAAATACGAGATTTTTTTAAAAATGTTTTTCAGACTAGTTATCATCTGAGGGACACGTGCTGCCATCGCGCGGACCGAACGTGAATTGTTTCGCGCATGAGGCAGTATGGCCGCCGTCGCGTTATCTTTAATTAGTGACAAGTGAATCGTTCCGTGTTTTCGCTGGTCCCGCGGCGAGCGAGGGGAGCGCATCCGGCCGCTGGACGCTCGGAGAAGACAGACGGAGCTCGATGAATCGGTGAGTGACAAAATTCAATTGATTTTACGGCCGCGTGGCTGCCGGCAGCCTCGGAGCACCGCGTGCGACCGAGCCACCCCCGAGGGATCTCAGGCTAAGTTTCCCACACGGCTCTTTCTGCATTATTGTTGAGGACGCGCGGTGTCGCCGTGCGTCAAGATTTACCACGTTCTCGCTTGTGATCCGCCCGTCGATTACAAGCGAAATCGACGTGGACATCGCGCCGCATGCGACAGAATCAAAACCCCGGAACGCCGCCGTTCAATTATGTCACTCCACGAATCGTATTACGCGCAAATATTTCTACGCGGCAGAGTCCGTTGCGTCCCGCGAGAGGAACGCGCGAGAGAACTTGGTCTGACGAGAGATAAGAGGGAAAGAAGAATGGAAAAAAAAAGAGAGTTTCCGGCATTTATCGCACCTCCACGATTTCAGCCTCTCGGTGTATTGTCGTGAGAGATCGTCGGTTGGAATGTGCATCCTGGTGAATTGGCATCGTGCCGTGCGATGTCGCTACGAGGAATCCGATGGGCGTAAAAGCCTGCGTTTCTCAGCTGGAGAATACAATGACGTTTTTGTGTTATATATTTAATTTGGTGAAAATTTTCTCAGAATTTTTTTATACGAGTTGGAACACTTTTCAGAAATACTGGGAAAGTCTACATCTATTCTTAGAATTTTTTATACGAATTCTGAAATTAAAATTTAAAATTTTTAAGATTTCTCATTCCATTATTTCTAAAAACATACCTTAAAGTTTTTCAGATTTTATAGGATTTCATAAAAAATTATAGGATGAGAAATCTTAGAATATATTTAAGATTCACATGTATGAAGAACTCTGGAAAGAAAAGATTTATTAAAACAATTTAAAACTTCACCGATTCAACAAATCTACAACTGTAATCAATTCAATATATAGATCAAAAGAAACATGATAGTTAAACTAACATACTTTTGCTATGGTAATGAAGAAAATTTATTATATTAGCAATTTTTCATTGTAGCAAGGAATATTTGAATCAGCATATGCTGAATTAGCATACTGATATTTGCTTACAGATATAATTTTTTTGTTAAAACATAAAATCTTTTTAGTTGTAGATGCTGAACTCGTGTAGCAAGCTACAGCTTTACTGAATCACCCAATCTATTTTTTTCCTTGTAGGAAAGATGTAAATTTTTTCGACACTTCTGAAAAGTGTTCCAATTTGTACAAAAGATCTGAAAAAATTGTGGAAAAAAGTTATAAAATTATAAATTCTAAAAATTTTTTAAATTTTCATATAAATATTCTGAAAGATTACATGAAAAAATTTCATATACATATATCTCTCTCTTTTTTATTTCGCTATTACGTTCGTTCTGCCCATGTCGAGATGCGCGTAATTGAGAACGACACGTACTGCGTAACAATCATCAAGATTAGATCAGTGAATTTTAAAAACATACACGGCTTATCTCGCAATCGTGTTGCAATTTATAGTGATAATGCTGTGCTCGCTATTATCTTAATTGTTGACATTTGCGATAAAGGCTACAGCGAGCGATTGTGACTCTCAATCAGTGACACTCCTTCATTATCACAAAAATTTCAAAATATGTGATTTTTATCTTGTTATTATAATATTATGTATACTAAACAATTTTTAAGCTATTGACAAATGACATTAAGCAATAATTAAGTATGCATTAAATAAGCTGCAAATTATAATAATTTACATATATTTTATAATGTAATTTACATAATTTTTTATAATGTTATATAACAAAGTAAAAAATCCTGCACTAGATAACATAAAATCAGATTTTAATTATTAATTGAATTAGTTTTCATATAAATATATTTTAGCTTATGTGTAAGGTAATGAACAAAAATAAAAGAATAATTTTCGTCTCATTGTCAGTGTTATAATGTGATGAATGAAAAATATTATATACATGGCTCAAATAAGGAGTAGTTTTTGATCTATGATGTATCAAAGGTACTCTGTGAATACAAGTCTCTTACACTTTTAATATATCATAGCTCAAAAATTTATTATTTGAGCCATGTGTTTAATATTTTCATTCACCTTATTATAATACTGACAATGAGAAAAAAATTATTCTTTTTACTTAAATTAATTATCTATTTCACTGAATGAATTTAGTTGTCTTTATTTCGTTCGTTGGAAAATGTTTGTAGTTAAGTTAAATATAATATATTCCACTTAAATACATATATTCTTCTTTGAAAGAAATAAATAAAAATGAGTGAAGTTGATGATGTAGAGAATTTATGTTGGAACAACGCGCAAACGCGTGAATTTTGCGATTGTCATTGGGAAATTGTCGCTCGCGGGCATTTATTCCGAAATACCGTGCGATGCTGAAAATGTCACACGAATAAAATTACAAGCGCGATATTTCTGTATTGCAGTATATGTGCCAGAACAGTGTTATTTATGCACAATTGTCTTTTACATAAAGTCCATGGATTAAAAATAATGCTGTAGGCGTGTAAGATTTTATGACGATGAGTAACTCAAGAGTAGTGTTAATTTGGCCACGTAATAATAGTTGTCTATATTATTTTGACATATATCTTTTTGTACATCGTACTTAAAAAAAAAAAACAATATCTCTGACATTATAGATAAAAGATATCTTTTTAGAATGCTCCGTATGAGAAATCACATGAATGTAATTTACACAGAAGTAGAGCTCGAAAACTATCTTTTTAAGATGTAGAAAAAGAAATGTAGAAGGAAAACTTATTCGTCATAACACAAAAATCATATTTGTTTTCTTTTCTAATATTTTGCATCGAACGTTTTATTTCGATAAATAATTTTGGCGGAAAGCGATTTCTGAATTGTTTATTGTAAAATAGAAAAAATCCTGTAATAATATTAATACGCGTATTATCGTATCGCATTTTGTAGTTCCGTTGCCGAAAATATTTCACAAACATAAAAGAAGAGAACAGAAGTCGATGAAAGGACTGGTAGGTTTTGCTAAGCAATAATCTCGAGCATTTCTTGCTGCGCTCGCCGTACAAATCCCGCCAGTCCCAAGAGGGAATCCCTTAGTCTGGCAGAACTCGCAGTTCTGGAATTTCAGATTTTGTGCCGAAAAGCGCATAGCACGTCTCCCGTGCGAGAAAAAGTTGCGCTCGCGTCCCAGTCGACACGTGCTCCATCGAGACCACACACATAGTGTCTTTCCAAGCAAACGGAAAGACAAAATGTATCTCTAGCGGCGCTAAGATTTAATCTTTCGGTTTGGCATGCGCGAATTTTGATATTAACGTGTGTGCGAAGACTGCAAAAGCCTGTCAAAAAGAAAAATCGAAGAAAATTATTTAACGAAATCTATTTTTTATATTTTTTCTTTCGTCAGAAATACAAATAAAATAGCATGATTTTTCGCGACCCTACGACGATTTTTTACATGGGTACGGAAAAATATCTTGTGTTTTCGTGAGCTTGCATTTTTTATTTTTTTTTAGAAAATATAAGGAAAGAATGGTTTTACTGGAGTAAGTCTAAAAGTTAGCTAGTATTTTTATTTAGCAGATTCGAAAATAATTTTGTTGGATTATCAAAATAATTATGTAGGACTCTCAAGGTAATTGCTACACTCTAAAATATTTCTTGCAATAAAATCTCACTTCAAGAGAGTGAAAATACAACGATCCTTGAAAAAACATGAAAATATTTCACTTCTTGAAAAAGTCTCCTCTTTTTTTTAAAAGTGTGAAGGGTGGTTGTATTTTTACTTTCTTGGAGTAAGATTTCACTGCATGAAATTTAGAGTGTAGAGTATCAAAACATTTGCAGCTCTGCGAATCTTGAGAGTTCTACGTAATTATTTTGTTGATGCAACAAAATTATTTTCAGATCTGCGTACCGTTGACGAACTTATGTCAGTGAAAGCCATATGTAAATGTACTCATGCGTGAGATTCGCAGATAGATACGTCCACATACTCGCTATATACTCGCACCTAGTCGAACTGATTTATTCATGAATCTGCCTACATGCGGACGCGTTTACACCTGCGAACGCCTTACTGTGAGTGATAGGATCTATACAATACGATTCCTCGATTACTTTCATCGCTGCTGTCGGAAGTACTTAGCTCTAGACATCAATTTCCACGAAAATGATCGAACCCTTATGTAAAACGCACGATACAAGCTGTGTTTGAAGAAAAATGAAAATACTATCCGTGTTATTGCATTTTTTTGCTTCTGCATTTCCACTTCTGTATTACGAAAAGTAAAAAAATAGGATCTTCGACCTTCGTACTTGTCATAAAAGTTATTTATCGATTTGCTGAAAACATTCAAGATTTTATTGTATCTTCCTGAGCGTTAAAGACATGGATGGATCACCTCCTTAGATGCGTCGAATAGACGCGTGTAACTATTGGCGCATCTATTAAGCGCTGACGAGAGAGACTAACACCTGTCCGTCGTGCTGCACTTCACTTACGCGAGCGCTTTTCCCTTGAGCTTAAATCGCGTTGCAGTAACAACGATTTAGGAAGCGCGACAAATCGTCACGCTTCCCGTTCGTTGGCACAAACGGCACGGCCGATTATTTATTCGTTGCCTGTTACGCAATGACTCGGGACAGCCGACAAAGCGTCAGTCGACAGAAGAACGATGCCGAGTCGCGAGAGAATTGTTGCTAGAACGACAGTAACGAGGTGTCGGGGGTGGACGCGCTTCGTGGAACATTCCGAGTTAGATCTGCATTACGGACAGAATCTTTGCCTTGTCGACACTCTCGTGACGCTCGCTTTTCGCCCTTGATGTGCATTCAACGACAATCTCCTGCTTAGCCAGCTTAACTGACGACATCAGACGCGAGAAAATTATGACGAAATGCCACAGAAACGTTTCTTCTAACTTTACATAAATCACTCTTCATCGACGAAATTGTTTTAGTACGAATTAAATTATAGAATAAATATATATTTTGTCATTAATCCTCTGTCCGCAATCTAGGTCTTTTTTGGCACAAGCAAAATTTTTAAATTTACTCTCGCTTTCACTCAAGTTTCGATGTTTATTAAATACGGGTTTATCATTTGAAGTAAATAAAAACTATTCGATAATGTAATAAAGATGTTGAAAAGTTGAGAGAAAAATGCTGAATTTTTTTTTAAGTCCGGAACTGAAAAACTTGGACTGAACGAAAAAGACCTAAATTGTAAACGGAGGGAACAAAAATATGATTGCAAAGGATACTTAATACAATAAATCACGTAGATCAATTAAAAAAACGATCGCGATTATCAATAATGAACAGTGCGAAAAATCCTAAATGCGAATATAGACGTTCATACACGACAAAAAAGAAACGATTTTGCCGAAGTATCTGGAAATTTTGCTAGATGCAGAAAATAATTTTGTTGAATTATCAAAGTAATTATACATAAAACGCTCAAGCATAGTAAACGATGCTGCATAATAAAAAGCTTTGATATTCTAGCAACCAGTGTTCTACATAATTATTTTAATGATCCAAGAAAATGTTTATTTATTATACTTTGTTGTATTATTTAGATTTATATTTAGTTAAATTTTTAGATACCTGAACAAAATTGCTCTTTCCGTCTAGTTCCCTTAAAATCCCTGCATATAAATTAACCACCAGGTTGTTATCCTGTTCGTCGGTGTTTCACGCGCGAGCTCCCCATGAAAGTTTACTGAATCGCGGGTGCTTTAAAGCGTCCACTACAGTAAATCACGGAAATCACACGTGTTGCCAAAACGACAGTAATACTCAGCCGTGCGCCGATGCAGTTTACGCTTGTGTTTGCGTATGCATGCATTTCGTGTAATAATGCACCCTGGCGTGCATAATCCGTGCCAGATTCTCGCCACTCTGCCAGATTGAACAAAACTTAACGCAGGTGAGGGTATTTGCGCCCGCACTTGTGTCCACCGATAACATATGCGCGCGGTCTTTTTCAGCTTTAATGACCCTTGCATCATGAAATACGCAATTCGCCGGAAACTGTAACTTTATATTGCAATTTTGTATTGATTTGGAACGCCAACTTCGTAATCTTGCGCTACGAGCGATCGAAAACTCGAAATCGTAAAAATTTAGTTTTTTTAATAAAAAAAAGTTTTTTTCTAC
Organism: Trachymyrmex septentrionalis; assembly: GCF_001594115.1. Lineage (NCBI taxonomy): Eukaryota > Metazoa > Arthropoda > Insecta > Hymenoptera > Formicidae > Trachymyrmex > Trachymyrmex septentrionalis. The sequence continues at coordinate 239,745 of NW_017305601.1, read as the reverse complement.
ATAACATTTATTCACTTGAAGAAGCAAGTTATTTGTTTTTTTTTTTTTTTTTTTAATTCAATAAGTATTCTTTTTTTTTACGACAAACAATTTCGTAGAATATGTTCGTGGCTTCTCTTTCCATTAAGTCTTCATTCATTTTGACTTTCTAATAAAGTAACTGGAAATGAACGTCTTCTCTACGCCTCAATCACTTCATTAAAATATGATAAGTAACGGTGTAATTCACAGCACATTCAAAGAATATAATACAGCTCGATTGAAAGAATGCAACGAAATGAGTCGATATATTCTAATCTAAAACATCGTGCTTCCAAAAGACATTTCCACTCGGCGAGTACGCGAAATAACTTGGAACACGTGGACACAACGATCGACTGTCGTTTATCGTCGCAGAGCAAATTGTTGTGGGCGTCGTTGAGAGAACGCATCTTCTTCGCCTCTTCTCACTTTTCCGTTTCACCGTTCTCGGGTTGTCCTCCTGAAACGAGACTGCCACAAATCTTCTGGCGAAAGGTCAGGCGTCGTTGACCCCGCGAGGTGTATGCGTGCCCGGGGTCCACCGGTAAGACGTGTATTAAATTATTTTCAAATTGGCTCTCCCCGCTTTATCTCTCTCTCTCTCTCTCTCTCTCTCTCTCTCTCTCTCTCTCTCTCTCTCTCTCTCTCTCTCTTCCCTCAAGCTCTTTTTCCTCGGTTGTCAACGCTCGCGTGGTGAACGCGATAATGGATCCGTCTGAAGGCCTTAATTTAACGTAATTCGCGTTGTTATTAATTTCATTGGTCGCGAGAGAGAGAGAGCATAAAGTGCGAGACACGCGTCGATAAATCACAATTACCTTAAAGAGCGAACTGTGAACTTTCATCGGACTTACAATTAGTCATCGGCATGGCGAGCCTGTATTTTGGGCTAACTTGGCTTCTAATTAGAGAACCGCGACTTGGGTTCCGGGATATCGATCACACCTGTCTTCCACTGCCCAATGTCTCGAATCATTAAAAGAGATTCACGAACCATTGTGACCGGGAGACAAACACAGAAGCTGTATAGACTTGAAGGACGATTTGCCAGATATTGCGAGACCAAAGGCGTTCCTTCTAAATTCGACCATAAATCGAGCTGCAAGTTTCTGCTTAGTAAACGCTTTCAATTAACGAACCGATTAAAGCTGAGGTATGAGAATAGAATAGATACATACAGAGAACGATTTTCTTTTGAAGCATCCAAAAATTTAGCTAGATACAGATCTGAAAATAATTTTGTCAGACCATCAAAATTTTTACATTCTAGCAAAAAATGAAAAAATTTTGATTAAAATATGATAGAAATAATAATACATATAATAAATTATAAAATATATAAATATTATAAAACTGATGAATGATAGAAATTTTCTATCAATCAATTTGAGTGTTCTATCTAAAAATTTTGATGATCTAACAGAATTATTTTCAGATCTGCATTTAGCTAAATTTATAGATACTTTAGCAAAATCGTTCTCTTCGTACAATATATTTGTTTTCAAATAGCTACTTTTAAAGAACTGCTTTTAAAGAAAAAGAATGTAATTAATGTATACGGAAGATAAAAGATTCGAAATTATTCTCCAGTTAAAAAAGACTTTACGGAAAGAATGATTTTGCTGGTGAAGTATCTAAAAGTTTAGCTTGAGATGCATATCTGAAAATAATAATTTTGTTGGAATATCGAAGTAATTGTGTGTGGGACATTTAAATTCGTCGCGAGAACAATGTCAAAATTTGTTACATCATTATCATCACGCTTAAACCGTCCTAGACGGTTATTTTGAAAGTCCAAGATTATTTTCAGATCTGTTAAATTTTTCACGTCAGCAACATTATTCTTGTCACGTTCGTATAACGAATAAAAGATGACTTCTGAAAAATATTGTCATTTAAATCTTTTTCTCATTGTTTCTCATTGTTTCTCAGAGCCGCGCCATTATACCGAAATGTTCGTGGATTATTTATTAGATTGATCTTTCGCCGGAAATAATTTTTCTGCCACGCGCGTTGGCGCACAATCCTGCCATTTCACGCATGTAGTCGCATAACATTGTAGCTTGGTGCCAAAAGAGTACGAGAAATTCTCTCGTTACTTATTTATCACATCGCGCACGTGTCTGGCTGTTTATGGAGCATTTTTGGGCCATCTGAATTATTGCATGCAGGTTACATGAATCTCGCGATAAAGACATTTCGGTTAGAGGATCTCACTACATCGCAATTCCGAAAATTAGAGTCGCTAGTCGTTGCTCAGACCTATATTAGAGAATCCGCGCACCTGTCCGACTTTTGTCAACCGCTAGCCCGGATTATTAGCCTCCGAGCGAGTGAGCTTATGCGATTTACACTCTGTATGCGGATGAATTACTTTGGCAGGTGGAAATTACCGAGGACAGCCAGCCGTAGATTCGCGTATGATGTTCGTGCAGAATTATTTTACCGGTCATCGATGTAAGAACGGCAAATATGAAGTATCGCGTAGCCGTCGGATACGCTTTACAAATTAATTTGTTAATTCATCGTCTGACATTTGCCGGTTTGACAGCAAACATCCGCTGAATTTGGAACACTCGGTATATAATCCTATACGAAGTTAATCCACCAGATACTCGTTCCGAAGCGGATCGTAAGAAAAGGGAAAGAAAAAGGAACGAAAAAAAATCGCGTCTTGCCAATCTTTTTCTCCTCTTTCTCTCTTCTTTGCGCGCCAGGAGGCAAACCAATTACATTATTTATAAATCCTAAACTAATCTGATTACACGACGCGGCGCCGCCACGCGTCGTTTGTCCCGTGAGCTGATGGCATCGGGCGTTTCAATTTAAAGCCCGCTATATAACCTCAGTCATGGACGGGAACACGAGAGAGGCGAAATGGAAGTTGTCTCGTATAATTATCAGCGTGTGGCAATTTCGCTCGTCGATATTTATCCCGTCGTTAAAACTTTCCAACTCGTAATCGCAGTATAACGTTACGCAACAACGCACGCTTGCGCGCCTCGGAAGCGTTTTGGAAATAATAAATAGGCCGCTGCACACGCAAGGTTCACGCGAGCTTCCCGCGCTTGTTTTTCGCCCACGAAAAACCTATCCCCCCCTCGTGAAATTTTAAAATAAGACCGAGCCTTATTTCGAATGGAGGATGAAGAAAGAGAAATACATCATTTCGACGTCGGGCTGTCGACGTAAAGACGTCGGAGAATTAACGACTAGGTCAAAAAATGCAAGAGAGGGATTTCTAATCGTTTCACTCGACTGAAGGCAATTATTTAAAAATAATCAGTCAAAATTCGATTATTTCTAAACAATAAAGAATATTTTTCTCTCTCGATAATATTAAATAAAGATATTTCACGAAGCTGTGCTTCTTAATTAATTAATACATACTTTGCGCTCACATAATTGTCTTACTTTTTAGTGTTGATAGATTTCTTTAATCAATTTTTTTCCAATAATGTTCGCAAAAAAATTCATCAATACGATCGACGTTATTCCGAGATTGCGTTAATGCTCACGTCGATTATCCATAATCTTTCTTATCGCCTTCGAGAGATTTGCCCACCGGCCGTACATAATTCTGTCTCGTTTCTCTCCTTCGACAGGACGTCCCTTTTCGCCAAACTTTCGGTAGACGTAAACATATAAAGTCGGCACGTATAAATGCATCTTCTCGGCTTTTACGATCGCCGGCAGTAAATTCCTGTTGGCATCGGAACGACCGCGTCACGCGTAGTATATGTGCG
>NW_017305601.1:229867-235878 GCF_001594115.1 Trachymyrmex septentrionalis | reverse complement strand
GGCTTTTACGATCGCCGGCAGTAAATTCCTGTTGGCATCGGAACGACCACGTCACGCGTAGTATATGTGCGTGTGTTGTTTTATGTAAAAATTAAGGGTGCGCCTCGTGAACTCGCGATATTCAAGGATCTTGTGTTTTTTCCCCAAGGTCCGCTCAGTGATTCGCCAAGGACGTTCTAGATTCGTCTGAAACTATTTCCGTGCGGCCGCTAATGCGACTAATGCACGAGGAAAACTTAACGTGGAGTGAGACAATTGATAAAGTCACTAAAATTCTCGCTAAAAGATAACATGATCCGATCTGTCAAAATGCGAATTAATCGATGAATTAATCCATCCATCATAAATAATTGAATTTGCAAAATAAATAAAAGTTTCGATTCAATTCAATTAACTTGTGAAGAAATGACTATTACTCTTTTTACGATCATTACTTTCTTATAATATTGTATAACAAGCACGAGACTGTCTTTAAATTATACTGCAGCTTTAATTAAGTCATATTTTACAATTAATATGGTCAGGGATTATTTTTTTCAATTTTCTCGTGAAAAGTTTATTTATTTTCCACTTGTGACGTGCAATAAATTACAGAGCCACTTATTGTCCATCCATAAAGATCAGTATATGTAGATTGCCAATGCTATAATGCATTTACGTTTCTAACGTCGGGTATTACCACCCACGCGGTATCGTATGTGCATAATGCAACCCGATGCACAGCCAGTTTGACGTGAATATAATACACTCGCATGCGCAAGGTCTGATATTATTTATTTGCTAGTATCTAATTTTCAATACGACAGTAGAGAGAACCGTCATTGTATTTCCTTTTGTACCGCTTTTTCTCATCCGCGTCCCTTCTTTCGCACTCGGCATATATATATATATTTTTTTTTCCTTTTACTCGAACGTAGTTGAAATTTTACAAAGTGTACAACTAAAATTATTGCCGTATCCCACTCGGTAGCGACTGATCGCGGTCTCTTTCCATGCCTCACATATAATTCATGCGATAATACGAAAGGAAATAACTGTGGATGCCATTTGTCCTCGTCGTGCGATGGTCGGCCGTGTTACCGGGAGATCAACGCCGTAAATCAGGACTTTATTTTCGCGGGTAGAAAGACGGGAGAAAACGATGTACGCGAGTGAGCCTGTTGCAGATTATATGGCCGGGAAACAGATGTTCGGGCCGAGTGCCTTAATTAAGAGGTAATTATTTATCCCACGGTCGGGCTAATGTCGCGCGAATTTCGTTAATGCGCGTGGCAATTAATACGGAACGGAGTCTCGGAACGGGACACAGGAAGGACACCCTCGCGTGTTTATGCGAGAGCTTTTGCGAAAGTTTTTTTCTTTTTTTCTTTTTTTTTTAAGCCAAGGGTCACGTCTTTCGACAGATAATAATCGGGCACGAGTATGTACACTTGACGAATAATTTAATCCCGTGCGCGCTCGCAGGTGCCGCATTCTCGTGAAAGGTTATAAAAAGCGCGCTTTATAATACGCCATGCATACGGCATAAGCGCATGACGTATGTTAACTGTCTTCGAGAGAAACGAATTCATTGTCAAATTGTACGAAAGCGAGGAGGACCACCAGCCGTTGTCGCGGATCTACGGATCGTGAGATATTGTACAAGATACAATGCCGTTTGAAGAAACCACGTAACCGAGGAGAGAAATGATAAAAATACTTTTTACGTAACCTCCATGTCTTCTATGATACTTCGTTGTTCATGCGGAAGATTCCGCCATTGCTTATTGACAAAAGGCTAATTTTACGCCGCGCTTGCTAGTCGAAACCGTGCCCTTGCTGCATTCGTTTTCTCCTCTCGCTGAATTCTGCCTAATCGAATTCTCCTGCTTGAGAAAAAAGATCCGAAGGTATTTAATCTTTTGTGTAATACGCCACGATATTTCTATTCGAAATATTTATTTCCTTTACGTCAACAACGCTTGACCGTGTATCATTACATTTACAATCAGAGAAAAACATCGTAGTGGCGACTATAAAGATGACAACTGTACAAGTTTTAAATATAAGTATATATCGTCCATATGAGCTTCCGTGAGTTGTTAGAGTAAATAATATATTTGTAAGGCAAACAGTTGAAATGTAATGATCAACGAAATTAAAAATTGCTATTAACTTCGTCGGTAAAATACATTTCAATTGTTTGCGAATTATATCTTTTATTATTACTAATCGCGGACGCTCATATAATTTATTGATATTTGATTTATTCTTAGAGCTACAAGTTTTATATTTATTTTTTTTTTTTTATATAAATTGTTGTACATAACTTTGTACATAAACTGTTTTATAGTTGCAATAACTATAATATTTATTCAACTATTTACGATCAATTTACGTATAAATGTATAGTCACTTTTATAGTTGCTATTTTGTTGCTATGTTATTTTCTCTGAAAAATATTTATATTTTATAAACAATAAGAATTTTCTTATTTTAGACCGTACTTGTAAGAACACAACTAATAAGACTTAGAAATTAAATGCCTGTAACGGGCAGTCGAAGCTGGATCTTTAATGCATAAATAATTTAATATGAATTATATATATTTATTATTTACTCGTACATTTATCTCAATTAGCATCGTTTTGCTTTACATGAGAGAATATCTGAATGATTTAGCGGCGACAGAATTGTTCACCAACTATTGATTAGCGATTCATCGTGGGTTATTCACGTTTTATAAGCCGTATTGCATTTAACCGTCGCCATTTCGATGACACCGTAACCGTGCAATTATGACAGTAATGGGATATTCCCCGTTCATTGTCCACGATCGAATTGGTGCGCATTTCGTGGCCGTTTTATCGCTATTAGCACCTTTTACGTCTCGCGCGCGCAATAGAGCGCACAATAGAGCGCGATACGGATTAAAGATGAGATGGTGCCGGCTATTTGCGAATTAATGTGTCGTCGCTTTATAGGGACTCCGGGGTTGAACACCGCGACCTCGCGAGTAATTGGACGTCGCGCGAGTTGACACTTGGATCGTGACTCATCGCGTCGATCTCGCGGATTATCTCGCTCGCGCGAGATTATCCGCTCTCGATGAAGCCAGAATACGAATCATCGCGATTGAACGTGGCGCGGCCGCAAGAAATTACGCGATAACGACGTGTTAATACGAATTTAATGGCCCCGCGCCCCGATATCGATCTCTCGCCGATCGCGTGTTATCCTAGCGCGATCTCGAGTATTTTACGTTTTATTCCTGTTAACGCAATAAGCTGCTATTATCCTCCGAACGATGCGGTTCATCATGCCGTTTGACGATTTTGCGGGATGAAACGATCGCGTCGTATCGAGTAAGATATTTTTCAATAATTATTTAAAGATATTAGAATGAAGATATTTAAAAATATTGATTACAAAGATATAATATTAAAATAATTTTTTTCGCACGCAGTGTATTTTTTTTTTAGCCGACGTTTGATCTATTGAATTATATGATTACGTCGGAACGAATCGGTTACTTCACTAAACTGTCACACAAACCTCTCGCGACTGGCGTTTTGCTCGTCGCATCGGGCGGCGTCAACACGTATCGATGCGTGTCACAAAAATCGATGACGCCATCATACGGGTAATAACCGTGAAAAATCGAGGGGCGGAGACACCGATGACGTTCGTGTTTGTTGTGAATGTCGGAAAGGCAAGGATATTTCTGACCACGGTGAGTCATGTCGCCCACGCAAATCTCACACACGCGAATCACGACATGCCAAAGAACGAGGTGGAAAGAGAGAGACAGAAACACGTACACGTAATTTCGTATTCACCTTGCTGAGGCTGCACTCGCGTGTGCAGCCTCGGGCTAAACATTTTTTATAGAATTAAAGATTAAGCTCCGTATTCGCACCCCATATTTATCGCTAAGTATAGCAATTCGGTTTCCGAGTTTTATTCGCGAGTTTTATCACGCGAGGATCGCAAACAATGTTATCTTAAGCTCAGAATCAAATGATCTTAATTAAGACTGAACGTCGAATATGAATGCACAATAAATGCAGAGTATTTCACACAAATATCACGCATTATTATGATATTCTAATGATTAATTATTTTAATATAACTGATTAATTTTAAGAGATAATACAATATGTATAAAATATATTCTATTTCATGATGAGATATTTCATTTTGTTAGATCAAGATACATGTAAATATTCATACAAAAATACGTTATCAATTTATTAATAACGTAATCTAATTTATAGATTGTAAATGGATAAGTTATTACATAAAAGATTACCTACAGTAAAATTCATAAAAATAGATAAAATTAATGATTAGAATATATTAGATAAGTTATTTGGAATGTGCTATATGATATACACTTTGTAAGAGAGAACGAAATAGTTTTGGCAACCATTTTATTGACATCTCTGAAATGTAAATATCTGTAATGAGCTGTCAGAGTTGATAATAAATCGAGATACGTTTAGACAATAATTTTTGTTCTGTACGAATATTAATTTCTGGAAATTTTATATATTTCTATCTCCGAAAGTTAGAACTTAATGATTTTTATTCAAAGAGATAGTATTAATAAAACGAAAACTAAATAAATGATTAACGCAACAAATAACAAAGCTGTATTTATATTTTACAGTTCAACGTAGTTTCATCGCAGTCAAGAGTCCGCTGTTGCGCATCATATATCGGTGAGTGACGAATTATATTTTATTTTAATAAAATTTTTTTGGGGAAAGAATTGTATTAATTTGTGAAAAAATTGTATGAGATATTTGCTCCTAGTCAAATATATAAAAATTTTACATAAAATATTTTACAGATCTATTACCTTGAAATGGATTAGAGATATTTATAATCCTGAATATTTATAGCTTGCTCATCCAATTATAAAAATCAATACTATTCAATTCGTAAATTAATGACAGATGATAAATCGGTACATATGCATGCAAATGCATTCAATCGTTTATAATTTAAAAACTATTATGATACTTATAAAATCATTTTTTGATATTTTGTATCAGATTTTTTATTATATTAGTCTGATATGTGAGATTCTTTGTAGAGAATCTGTAATGGGCCTTCTACAATAAGCTACTAGTAACATAATAGTACATAAATCAGAAGTCAGAAGCTAAAAATTGACGACCGTGATTGGTCAATTTTTAGCTTCTGGCCTCTGATTTATGATTAATGATTTATTGTATGTATTTTATATCGAACAAGGTCAAATGAGACAGTTTTTCGCGCGTCTGAATATTTTTCCTCCACGAAATTAGCCGTGTTTAAGGGAGTTCGTCGAACTCCCGTAGACTTACGTAGCGGTACCATAAGCCAGTGCACTTAGTGGCGTTAGATTCCCCAAGAAGATATTAAAAACAGCTGGGTCGCTACGTTCGTACGATGCGACGTGTCGCTTACAAGCGACGAATTTATCGCCGCTGCGCGAATTTAAGTGCCACCCTGCTTTCGCAACCGACGTCGTTTCGTCTCTTTCGATAAATAGGTCCCGGCATTCTGAGACGCGTTTAAAAAATTGGTCGGATAACGAACGTTCGCGTTCGTCGTACGTGCTTCTTTAGATTCATGAGAGCTCTTGCAAGATTATAAATTAATATCACTTCATACCTTTTTATTAACGACAAAGATAATTTTGTGTAGCGTTACACATCAAACATTGGGTTGTAGTTCCTTGTACTAGTATACTACTATATGAAGTACCATTTAACTATTTATTTCGTTATCTTTTTGTAATTCTATAAAGGCAGAAGGTCTCTAAAATCTTATAATATATATGTATCTAATCTAAAGAATTAACGAGGTCAGGAAATACGAAAAACATTTTTTACAGTTAACGCATTGGAATTTTATTCTCTTAAATATTGAGAGAGTGTGAAATTTTAACAATTGTTACATAAATATTAATATGTACATCAAAATTTTTCATTTTAGTTGACAAAGAATTTATTCCATTTATACTATTCTATCGCTTATGT